>NC_048898.1:22040499-22142795 GCF_011077185.1 Oxyura jamaicensis
TTTTTTTTTTTTTTTAATTTACTGAAAAAAGCAAAACAAAAACTTCATCCTGCTTTCCGCAGAGGCAGTGATCTTATGAAGCTTGAGGCTTCTTGCTGCTTGTAAGGTTGCTAAGTTTAAAGATGGGAGCTGATCTTAGTGTGCAGCAATTACACTGGGAAGCGTTCTTTATTTCTATTTCCTGTCACCTTGCTGATCCCTGCTCTCTTTTTTAAATTATTTTATTTTTTGAGGAACTCGGCTTAGTTTTAAGTGGTAATTCTTTAATTTTACTCTTATTTTAAAGGTATGTCAGAGTTTTCCTCATTTTCTGACGTCTTGCAAGTCAGCTGTAAAATTTGCCTGTGGCTGAGAGTTAGTAAGAGGCATTTCAGCTTTCTGCTTTTTCATGCACTTAAAAAAAAAAAAAAAAAAAAAGTGTAGTTAAGCTATTTTCAAGTTTCAGCAACATATAGGAATTCCTCTGATTTTTTATTATTTTTTTTTTTTTCTGTCACTTTTTAATACCGACTGGGATTAAAAATGGGTTCATATCTGGTTTAAATTTCTTTTTGTAGTCTAAATTGTGATCTAAGACCTTTAAAGTTTCAAAATTTCTGTTTAAAAAAAAACACCACACCCAAACATCTATAGCATGAACCAGGGTAAGCAGTAATGTGTTCTTCAGAGTGATTTTTTTTTTCTTAAATGAGACTTTTGCTAGAAACTGTTGATCCATAATATGTAAATTGACTGTGCCTGTCACCATAGTTATCTAAATGTCAGTTTGCTTACTGTTGTTAAATATTCATTCACTGCGTTCATTGTAACAGCTTCAGAAGGACCCACTGGGGATATAAATACATTTTTTCAGTCTCTTAGCTAAATCTTTGAGCTATTCATAATATTGGGGGTGAAAAAGCTTCCAGTCTCATTGCTTAGACTTTGCCAACAGACTGGGCATGTGAACAGCATGTTGGGAGCTCCAGAGTTTCAAGATTGAAGAAACTAAAGCAGCTCGCACTTAGGGATGTGCAGCCTCCAGAAGCTAAAAGCCCCATTATCATTTCTTTGATGTGATTCGAACAGTGAGGTTACATTGATCTACTTGGCCCCTTGTTTCCAAGGGCTGCAATTTTGTATTCAAGGGGATTGTATAATCCTGAGCTCTGTGAGAGCCGCTGTGCTCTGGGCCTCTCAGTGCTCTGTTTTAAGAATCCTGCATTTTGTTGTTGGTTCATCTCCTGTACCTTTCTGTGTTTATGTGTGCCCCAGTTCCAGGAGTAATAAACCTTATTTACCACATTACAGGGTTGTGAGATTGAAAGCTTGAATTGTAAAAGACATTGTTAAAACAAACGTTTGTCTCAGCCAAAGCACGGTTACGACCAGGATCAAATTGCTTCTCCTCAGAGCCCCAAACCCAGCTATCCAAAACTCAGATGCACATAATTCCTCACTACTTGCAAGTTCCAGTCTCATCATAAATCCCCTTTTCTTCCCCCAAGATCTTGTGTGAGGAATGACTTGAAAATTACTGCCGATAGATTGAAAAGAGAATATATAGTTGTCAAGATACGTGTTCTGCTCAACTGCAGATCTTTCTCCAGTGCAAAGGGAGTCCTTTCTTAGGCTGTCTTTATGGATTGAGAAGGGAGAAGGCCTTCAGGCAATCATAAATCAAGGCACGTATGGCCTCCTATGTTTTAAATCCTGAGAGTTTGTCAGGAGCTCCTAGGCAGCCAGAACAGAAGTGTTACAGTCATATCAGGACAGGAAAGTAAAAGTGTAAAAGATCCCCTTGAATCTAGTGCCTTGTGTTAAAGGCACATCATTGTCCCTTCAATTTATCAAGCTCTGTGTTGGTAGATTATCATCTTTTCATGATCTGATAGTGTAGTGTGGTATTGCATTGGTTCTTTTTCAGCGGATCAACTCACCATGGAAATAAATACCATTATTCTTGACCTTATGTCTTGTACTGTTGAATTGGTTGTAAGAATTAGTTATGTGTTGGTGAGAATTTGTTGAGTCTCCGTAAGCTGGGAGTGTTGATGAGTGCTGAAACACGAGGCAAGAAAAAAGAGGGATATCATTGTGCAGGGTACCACAGGGTACCCCAGCCTACCCTTAGAGCAGAAGTGTACTCTGGTGGAATAGTACCGGTATTCAAAAACGGGATCTTTGTTGGGTGATCGTGAGGGAGGAGGAGCTCAGGTGACCCTACAAATAAGTTGATTCTGTCCCAGACCTGTGAATGTGTGACCTGGTTCTCTGTATAGTTCTCTCTTGTATTTATGGAGGGTGAATGTGTCTTACCTGCTTTGTTCTAGTTATAAGCTCTGCAGAGCTGCCTTTGGATGCTGACGTGCAAACTAGCAACTTGCTGATAACCTTC
The DNA here is from genome assembly GCF_011077185.1 of Oxyura jamaicensis. NCBI lineage: Eukaryota > Metazoa > Chordata > Aves > Anseriformes > Anatidae > Oxyura > Oxyura jamaicensis. The sequence continues at coordinate 22,042,877 of NC_048898.1, forward strand.
TTGAAGTACAGCTCGATTGTGATGCAGGACACAAAAGGTAAGTAAATTCTGCTGATGTAGTTGTGGATGCAGCAAGCAGTGCTTCTTGAAATCAGGAGGACATAGGAACACATCTCCAGAAACAGAAACTAACTGGAGTCCCTTTAGATGACTGAAAGTTCCACCTTTAGAGAAAATGAAACGATTTCTTATTGTCAGATAACAGCTGCCTGATACTAGGAGAGACCTAATACTGGCAGAAGAGAAGTCAACTATGGGAAGAATTTAGTAATAATAATAATAGTACCTAACAGCCAAAGCTGTCCCTGTGCAGGAGCTGTGAACAGATCTGATTCCAAACCCCCTGTCAGAGAGGGGAAGTTATATACCAGAGAATGGTATTTTTAAGAATGTTTAGTCTGACACATGAGGCAAAGCTCAGCATTAGGAGGAAATGTTTCTGGTGTCCTCTGGTACTTGCTGGTTAAACAGACAGCTCTTTAATTACACAGGTGGTGGCAGTGATTTGCATTGTACCGACAGTAACTTACTTGATGAGATACATTTCTGTGCTGTGCCTTTTGTTTCTTCTGATAGCTTTAGGAGGGGTAATTTCAGCTTGCTGGAGTTGAAGCTTCGTGATGTAATGCTTCATCTCCTGCTCAGGGTAAATAAGGGTCCTGTTCTGCCCAGTGGTTGTATGGGCAGGGCCATAGCAAGAACATAACAACTGATCTTTTTTACCATATTTCAGCCCATTACCAACTTGTGCTGTTTTAAATTAGATGTACCAGCTGAACAAAAGGTAGGACGATGGCTGCAGAGCTATGATACATTGATTGTTGAACTTGATGAGTGCTTGTATAAGATGAACATACTGTATAGAGAGTAGGCAGGACAGTTTCCATAGGAGAATTTCCTTGTATGCATGCTTGCAAGGAAACTTTATCTGGCAGTCTTGTTCTTGTTCAGCGTGCAAGCTTCTTAATGAAAAAGTGAGTAATTGAAATTATGACGAAGGACTTTGTGAATGTACCTAGCACATCACTCAAAAACAAAGCAGAATCAGGTTTACCTCTATTTTTTCTGAGAGTTGTTGCTAACAGGTTGGATGAGACACTGATGGGGGAGCATCGTTTTTAGACTATTCAAGTGTTTAACTACCCTCAGTGTGAAAAAGCTTCATGTGCATCCTAAATTCTTTGGTGAGATTTAAATTAATTACTAGTTATCTTCTCCAAGATGGGTATTGAGAATGGATTATTTCTTTCTTCTTTGTGAGAGTCATTATGTATTTGAAGTCTGCTTTCATGTCTCCTCTTGCTTTTGTCTTTAAACTAAACAACCTCAATCTTTGCTCAGTCATTTTTTTATAGATTGCACACATGAGGAGGGCTTACTAGCTCTCTAATCATTCTCATTTGTTTTTTTCAGAGTCTCTTGCTGATCCAAGTCTCTGATGAAACAATTTTTATGTATTTAAATTTAACTGCTGCACTTATTAGTCACTATAATATGGGAAATGTGTATAGGGCCTCAGAAACTATCAGACTGGATTAGTCTCAGGTGGAATGAAACCTGATAGAGGAGATTCCTTACTAAACAAGCCATCTAAAAATGAGTTTATCCTGGTATGAGACAGGAGCTAAAGAAAGAAGCATCACCTTGGTTTTAGCTTGTAAAACATTTTAAATTTGTGTGGCTGATATACCAATCTCCTTACCTCCATGGCAGTATGTTGCAATGAGTTCTGATTAGTCATGCAAAAAATGTGCTTTCCAAACTGCTGCCTATTAATTCTAGTGGGTGTATTCCTTTGCTTGTATTTTGAGGATAGATGGGGTCCTGCCTGACTTTTCTTCTTGTGTAAGAGAAAGCGTGTGAAACCAATATAGCAACAAGGGGAGAAAAATGAAGAACTTAAATTTTCTCTGTATGTCTTGAGACAGGTGGAACACTTAGAGGGGAGACTGGTTTGCTGCACGTCCAGGACTAGACAGTTGTTTCAGTCCTGTCCCAGAGAGCATAATTTAATAGATTATGTTTTGCTAGATTCTCCTCTTGACATCTCTCTTGTGCCAGTCAGAGGCAGCTGCTTCGGGAGAAACAAAAGCTCTGTGTCATTTTTTTCCCATCTGTAAAATAGGGTTCATACTGATACACCCCCCCAGGAAGTGGTCTGCTTTGTTCCTTTAATGAAGGATGCTGCCAAAGTACAGAGTGTCTATGTGAGTAAACTGCCTGCGTAGATGCCCCATAACTCTGCTGAAAATAGGATGATCTTCGCAGCACGCTGGCTGAAGACAGAGTACTTAGCATGGAACAGGAGCCTTTACAGCACAATCCCCAGAGAGAAGTAGTAACAGCACCTACAGAAATATACAGTGAGGCCTTACAATAGGAAAATAACAAGGCTCCAGTGTATCAGAGCTCTCTAAGGCCATTTTTTCTTCTCTCGCTAGTGTAGAAAACTTTTCAGTTACACGCCTTAGCTGAGGTAAGGAGACATAGGTGAGACTTTTAACTTTCCCATTCCAAAATTCCTCTTATTCAGAGCAGCAAGATGAAATCAGCATACTACAGTGCACATCTTGTTAGTAAATATCTGTCCCTCAGCAGCCTGGAATAGAAAGTGAGGTATACAAGGTACATCAAGGTACACAGAATAGCCAGCTAAACCCATTCTGTCTGTTTTTGTAGATTACCTTATGCACATCCTTTGCTCAAGGGTGGGACCAGAGGTTTCTTCCATACAAAGTTATGCCATGACTTAATGTATTTCAATTATTTAGCGTATTGAGATTAAAATTGAGAGAGAAGAGTTCTAAAGAATCCAGACAAATAACAAAGAAGTGTTTTTCTGCCTTAATTGCAGATTTCACTCTATTTGTGAAACTGTCAGCCCTCCAGCTGTCATTCATGGCAAAAGCAGCTTAAAGCTGGAAGATGAATAGGAATTTACAGGACATGGTCAAGGTGGAACTCCTTAACTCTTTGGCTTAAAATGCTAAGTCTTTGCAGACTTCATTCATGGTTTTACATAGAACAAACTAGGTCATGTCTCTCATCATTGGGTTTAAAACTTGGGGCTTAAACTCCCCACATGCTTGCTCTGCTATGCTGTGCTGTCACAGCAAAGTTGATCTCCTTTCCATCTTTCCCTCAGAGAGGGAAAAGTGCACCTCTACTGTGGCAGACAGGCAGGGATTAACGCCAGCATTTAGAATAGCTGTAAATAGCTGTAAAAGTAAAACTGAATGAGACAGAAACCTCACTGATAGTTGTAGTGGTGATGAGATTCAGATCAGAAACTTTGTTGTTGGCAGAGACTTTGAGTGGGAAAAACTTTGTGAGATTTAATGTCTAGACTGGAGGGCGAGTGTCTAGTGAGAGTAGTTAGATTATTAGCTATCATGGAGGAAGTAGGGGTATGAAGACTCTCCAGGGCTGGGCTTTCTCTCATTGCTGAACAATGAAATAGCTTTTGCATTGCCAGGCTTGTGTGGCTCATGCAGAACTTGTTTTTGCTTATTTGCAGATGAGCACCGGCTACACAGTGGCAAGCTGTGTCTGATTATCCTGACATGCATAGCAGAGGTAGGTTTCTTGTGGGACACTTCAGCAGATGGTGTTTTACAGGGCCCTATCTGTCTACACATCCCCTGCCTCCTGTTCACCAGGAGCTGAAAATCCACAGTGGTTCTAAGTAATGAGGCCCTCAGGCAATTAATGTTTTGCTGATAAAACTGATGCCTTACTGTTAAAATTCACTTGAAAATTGGATAATCTTACTAGGTATAGCCAACTCACAGGGGCAGAGAGAGAAAACGGTGAACCTATGCCTGTTCTCACCTAGCTACTGAGCACCTTGTGGTGTTACAGCCTTTTAGATGAATACTGTGCTAACACCTTTCACCTGCTTGACACTCAGGGTAAGTATGGGCAGTGCGGTATCCCATCTGCCCAAGAAGGGTATGAGTGAAAGAAAGCTGTGTGGTTGTAGGACAGTAGGAAATGTGGTAGTAGGGTGAGAAAGCAGTATCACTGAGCAGTGTCAGTAGTCCTGGTGAAGGTGGCCCTGTCTTGTGGGAAGTATGCACTAAAGGCTTGACCTGAATGGTGCTGAGTTTGGGTGGCATTTACATTGCACTTGCTTGCAAGACCTTTCTTAGCAAACAGTAAATGGCAGCAATGTTCATATCCAGTGTAAGGATTCTGAAGTAATGTTTCTTCAGGGTGCAGTCTTTAGACTAATTATGTGCATTTCTGTTATTTATAAACAAGTATTTGTGGCACTCAAGTTCTTCAGGTAGGTGAATAAAATATAAGAAATGCTGTTTCTATGTAACAAGGGCACATTTTGGCTCTGGTACTAAAGGAATGGTGTATTTATTTTAACAACTTGGCTGTATAGCCTGGAGTAATCAGTTTGATTTAGAGCTGGTCTTGAAACAAGTTTTGCCTGAGGGGTGGGACAGCTCATCAACCTATTTGCTAGTACTGCAGTGACTTGTGGCATGATGAGTCCATCAAAATGCTAGTTTGGACCTTCTTCCGCACTGCCACGAGGATTAGTGTGCATTATATAGCATTTGTTAAAATCTTGACACAGCCACGTGTACAGTCTGCAGTTTGGATGAGCAAAGAAGGTAATGGAAAATAAATAGTGAGTAAAAAAACAAGTAATGAAGACTTTAACGTGGAATTAGGTTCAGGAGGGGGGTTAGCTTTGTGGGATTGAAGACGTGTGGGGAAATTAGAAGGTTACACGTGTGTTTTTAACGTTATAGCTACTTATTAGGAACTTTGCACTAAAGCATGTCATTTGAGAGACAAGTTGGTGTGCAGTTGGTTTGCTATTCATCTCTCTTTTTTATTCCCCTTTTCAATAGGATCAATATGCTAATGCTTTTCTCCATGATGACAATATGAATTTTCGAGTAAACCTACACAGGATGGTGAGTTTTCCTATGGATGCCTTGCATTGTCTTTGGGATGAGAGCACAGGATTCAAGTCCCCATTTGCTGAAAACTGTGTCACAGACGTCTAACCTAGATTGCTAAGGCATGTGGAAACACTGTCAGAAATGCAGCAGTTGGAGAACGATTTAAAAATCATTCCCAGAATGTCACACTCCTTCAAAAGACAAAGAGCTGGTTGCCCTGTTGGTGAATTTAGAGGCCTGTGTAGCTGGGCAGGAACTGTATGTTACGAGGTCTCTGAAGAGATCAGTAACAGAGAGAATGTTCTTCCTTAACCTTCAGCAAGCCTTAGCCCTCTTGATATAATAATGTGCAATTGGAGTTACACTGGGTATTCTGATTTGGCTTATGCTTTCTCCTAAATGGGGGGATTTGTCTTCAAAGAGGAAAATATATTTTCCATAGCTTTTTCCTATAGCTATCCATGGAGGAAGTTTCCTTACCTAGTTCACAAAGTGTTTATATAGTTTCAAGTAACTGAGCAGTTCTCTTGACTTAATGCATTCTGTTTTTATGGTGCTACCTCATCTGACACTGGAACAGTGCTTGAAAGTGTCACTAATCCAGGACAGAAGCAAACATCTTACTTTATAGTAAACATACTGCAAGGGTGCTAGTCTTTCTCACTTGGCAGAAAACTCGCTGTTCAGTTAGCCCCTCTGGTTTATTACTGTCAAGGCTGAAGCTATTTAATCCTGCACTTGCTATTAAGAATGCAGAGCAGGCATCTGGGTCAGGAGCAAATCAGTATGTTAAACAAGTGAAAGGAACTGCTGTGTGATTTTTCTGTCCTATGATATAATAATGCCCTCCAGTTACGCAGGTAGAGTAACAAAAACCCAGTGGTCGGTGTGCTGAAAAGCAAGCAAAATTTTGCCTCTGCTATGGCCTTCAGGATTAATATAGGTGAGATAGCAGTTGGAGAGAAAGACAAAGGGAAGTCTGCGATGGTACTATTTGCATGAAAAATACAGTAATACACAGAATGTCACTTCAGGCTTCTTCTGACTTCTTTTCATCTTTGTGTGTTTGAAGCCAATGAGGCATAGGAAGAAAGCGGCAGACAAGAACCTGCCCTGTCGCCCGCTGGTGTGTGCAGTGCTCGGTGAGTATTGCTAGAGTGCCTGCGTGCTTTTGGTTCCCAAAGCACCTTTTGTTCTGCAGCAGAAAAATGAGATTTGTGGATTAAGGGGAGGGGTGGATGGACTTAAAAAGAAAGCAGTTAAGTACTGAAGAGACTTCTAGCTATGGACAGTCCATCTCTATGCCTGTCTGCCTCACAGAGAAAATAAATTCAAGATTGCTGCTCTGTAACAAGAAATCCTGTATACATTTACAGTAAGTTTTGTAGAAGCCTGTAGGCCTCTTTCACTTGAGTACATAACAATACTCAGGGCAGATGATTAATAAATTAGGAGTTTTAGGTGAGTGTAGTGACAGTTGGTCACAAGTACTGTCTAGATTATATAATGAGAACAAACCTATGGAAAAGACAAATACATTTTGAGGAAGATTTGCTGGGCATTTAGCCTTTTCTGAGTAAAAGAAAATAACAATAAGAATGTCAGTAGCAAGTATTGGTTTTGCCTGTGGATGTAGAGGCACAGCTGAAAGCTTTTCACACAGTGAATGATTAAATTTTGAGACTCATTGCTGCAGAGGCCAAAAATATAAATGGGTACAGAGATGGATGGAGACTGAATCTCTGGGCGGCTCTTAAGCCTGATGAAATGTAAGTAGTCTTGTACTCCAGTATTTTCAAACAGGTGATTGTTGATGGCACAACGAAACTGATGGGGAATTAATCTTTCTAGACTTATCCGTTATCATGTGCTTTTCCCCTGGACTGTTTTTTGCTAACTATGGAGTCCTATTGCTGGGTGCTTAGGACCCTAGGAGGTTACATCCCACAGTTGTTACCAGTGGCACAACTTAAGTGTCGTATATTGAAGTGAACGCATATATGTGCCTTTGGTTTCTCTTTCAGTTGTTTTAATTGTATTGTGGAGCTTTTTACCTGTTATCCTCATGCTGGGTTCCCTTAAATGTTAGAGTCATTCTTGATTTATTTTTTATTTTTATTTTTCCTGAATGAGTCTTAAGCAGAAGTGTAGTCTATGTTAAGATCAGACTAGGCTTACTTGCTTCAGAGTTGATTTTATGGATAAATAATTGTGTTCTCTACAATATCTTCTCCGAAAGTAAACCTCTGGGTTGTATGATTTCTTGTGAGAATGATTTTCTAAAATGTGCTTCTCAATGGAATTTTCCATTAGTGACAGGGCTTGAAATATGAGAGCAATTCCAAGCATCACAATTCACAGTGTATTCCTTATTTGACTAATAGTGGGAGAAAGCATATGAGGAAAGCACTGCCTCAAACAAAATTATATTACATGCCCTCATTTTCCAGTGTACTTTTTTTAAAATTACAGCAAAATTTGTTTCTTCTAAGCAGGACTTATAGGCTGGTAGGGAGGTTGGTGGGGTAGTTTGATTTCTTCATCACTGTCTACTAGAATTTAGCTGTAGCTAGCTCAATAGTTACTTTATCATTACCATTTTCTTTTGTTCTTTTTGTTTCAGATTTGATGGTGGAGTTCATTGTAACACACATGATGAAAGAATTTCCTATGGATCTCTATGTGTAGGTATCTGTGGGCCGATTCCTAGTTTCATTTGAATTTGGGTGGAATTCTAGTCATATAACAATATTCTGGCTGAAATAATGTTTTTGTGGCTGGTGGGGAGCAGGATGGCTTTTTGTGAACTCTTCTGGCAACTTTTTCTACTTCTAAAATACTCTGTGTGATAGGAAAATTGAAAATGAAGTGAATTTCCACCTTTTAAACTGATTTCATCATCTACTTGATCAAATACAAAGAGCGTTTCAATCTGAAAGAAACTTCATAATACGCACTCATTGCAAGAATTCTTGGTCTACAAACTGAAAAGACAGTTTTGAAAAAAATGGGGATGACTGATGTGAGGCCTGGAAGGTGACGTGGAGAGTGGGAAAGAAGTTTAAGCCTGAAATAGCCTGCTAGGCTGCTAGGGTAATACTTCACAGTGGGGAAAAGGAGAGGAGAAGAGGATAGGGCTGCACATGAGCACTCTGTGTCCCACTAGGCCCTTAGAATGCTTTGTTCTGCTTTGTCCTGGAGGGCAGAAATAGGATTTAGGCAGATCATTGGCTCTGCTCTGACTGTTTGTACAGTACTGAATTTCCCTCAGGCCTGAACAGCACTATATGCTGCAGAAGAGATACACAGGTTGTTTTCCCTTAACATAACTTTTCAGCGTGTTCTGATTTTGCCCAAATAACCCTGAAATTACAGTGCCTTTGTAATGGTCATGTAGTTCAATTAAAAGTTTGTGAGAAATGTATTTTTAATGACAATTACAGAATTAGTTGTAGTTGGGTAGTATGTTGGGATTTAGAAGAAGCTTGTGAAATGCTTGGCTCAAAGGTAAGGTCACATCTAGAAACCCCATGAGAGTAAAAATAATGAGCTGTAGCAACAATCAGTAGACATCCGTATCTATTCCTTTTGGCATGTTTGTGCAGCCCTTTCTCTACATTCCTGTCTGAAACCATCCCAGAGCAGACACAGTTATTGCAGACAAAGTGGATATTTTGAATGCACAACTAGTGTGATACTTCTCCGCGTTACATTTAATAGGTGGCAATATGAATCTGCTCAGTGGAAGGCATGTTAATATTGGAAACAGAAACCCAGCTTCCTTTGATCAAAGGTGTTATTTTGTCCATTAAGTGTGTTATGAATTCTTGGTGCAAAGCTAAATAAACAAGGACACCCCACCAGGATGGATGTGACTTCCACAGTGTGGTTTGGAAGTCTGTAGGGCTGGTAGCTGGCTCTCTTACCCCTAAGGCAGAGGGACTGGGACTGTAATGCCCCCCCCCAACCCTTTTTTTCCACGCCTTGCTTTCACCCAGAAAACTATATGCTGCTGCGTACTACAAGTAGGTTTCAGTGCTGAGATATCTCTCCAAAGTATTTTGCAATAATGCTGTTGTAATTACAAAAAAAAAAAATGTTTTATCCTTTACAAGATTTTTTCTGGTCAGTGCCTTAAGTAGTTTTTTGAAGAGGCCAGTTCTCATCTTACAGCCAGGCAAATATGTAGGTGGAAAGGCACTGGGCGTTGTCTGGTGCCGGTAACATCAGAAATGGTAGCTTTCTCCCCAGAGCAAATGCTGTTCCTGATCTGAAGACAGTTGTCTGTACTATCGTGGCTGTTTTGATTCCTTTTTCTGTTTGAATTTGAGAATTCCATTTGTAACACAATGTTTAATGTGATACTCAGCTATTACAGGTGGTTTTACCTTTATTCCTCTGAAGTTAGTCACTTTGTTCCTTAGCCCATTGTTGTGTTTTTGGGATTGTATAAGGGTCTAAAAAGAATATATATATATATATATACCATGTGCATATTATTTCTTAGGGATTTCGAAAGTCTTATTTTGAACTCTTCACCCCATCTTGAACAATTTCCATGCAATGTTTTTAATTTGATTTCTCCGTTTCTGTGATGTTTAATGTCTCTCAGGAGTGTCTTTTCAGAGAGGTGTTGGTATTCATGTACTTTTGAGAAATAAGGGTTTAGGAAAAAAGGAATTGTTTCCTTTTGAAGCCTGTTTTCCTTCTGTTTTTCTAAATGTCAATAATTAAAAGTAGGTTGGTCTATCAAATTCAAATTTGTATATATTTTCTGTTTTGTCCTTAAAAATAGCAAATGCTAGGGAATTTACTCACCATACGATGTATTTAGTTTTGCTGTTATTGAAATGTGTTTGTGTACCTAAGAGTTTTTGTAACTGCTATAGAGGTGTTATAACCACTATAAAGTGCTATAGAGGCCTGCATGATTTGAAGACTTCAGAATTATACTAGCTGTATGTTGGGGGGATTTCAGAGCTCACAGGTATATTGCTTGATCATTCCGAAGTTCATACTTAAGCTTGAAAGAAATATATATATATATATTTTTTAAATAGATAATTAAACTGCATGCCTCATTCAGTCAAACTAAGTATCTTGCAGTTTTAGTTTCACTGTGTAAGTTCCTTTAGCCTTGTCACTTGGGCCAAAGAAACCAAAAAGCTCCATTGTGACCAGGCAGCATCTCATACACCTGGAGTAACTACATTTGTAGAGCTTCTGAGGGCCTCAGGTAAAGTCATCAAAGAGTGGAAAGTATTAATTAAATATAATCAGCAACCAATCATGTTGAGCTTAAACTGGTATACAGGCACCTTGCTCTGGTCTAGTCTTGTTCATTCTTATGGGTGTTGCTTCCCTTTTGGAGCCCTAAACCATGAGCTCCATTCTCCTCTGTTAGGGTTTGTGCTTGTCTGCTTCCCTGCTGATTTCTGAGACTCTGACAGCTTCAGTGTAAAATTACTGGGAAATGCAATGCAGTTGATCCTTTGCTTTTTTTTTTTTTTTTTTTTTTCCCAGACGCTGTATTCAGATTGTGCACAAGCTGCTGTGCTACCAGAAGAAATGCAGAGTGAGGCTTCATTACACATGGAGGGAGCTCTGGTCAGGTACTTTGCATCTACAGAGATGGTCAAATATAAAAAGCCCAAAGAGTGGGTAGCTGTTTGTCCATGAGTGCTTGTTCTAGTGCTACAGGGTTAAACAGCAAGCATCAATTCTGTTAAATCATCTTTATTTTGCAGCTTAGTTGCTACATGCAAATTACCTCTTTTAGAAAGCCAGGTCATTATCATAATGGTAGCTAATTTACTTTCTTGTCTGGCCATGATCACCATGGTATCCAAGTGTCTTTGTTTTTCATTACCTGAGTCCTCCTTCACCTGATTGGAGAAATGAAGTAATGTTTTATGCAGCAGTGTTTCTCTCAGTTATTTGAGAGTGAAAAGGAGGTAGGTTCTTAGATAAAATGGAGGTGGACCCTACTTTCCCTTTTAACTGTAAGAAGTGGATATACATAGGATAGTGTACATTAAATCTCCTCATGAGGAGAGCAACCTAGAAATGTCAGTGGGAGGGAAGAGAGGTGTATAGGTCTGACCTTTGCGTTGACAGTAGATAGTCTGGTTTATGCCACTGGTATCTCTTCAGATAAATCTTAAGATGTTTGATTTTTTTTTTTTCTCATAATCTAGTGGATGTAGCATTTTAGGACTGTTTTATGATGCTATCATTGTGTGGGAGGTCTGGGGAGGAGGGTAGCAAAATGGATCAGGAGACCTAACAGGCTTCTTCTGTGGTTATGGTGTGTACTTCTGTTCTAACCTTGTGCGTGTTGAAGTAGCGCAGCTAGGAAAGTACAGTTAATCCCCAAGCTGTTGTGGCTTAAAGAAGAGGTTTATGAAAATTCAAGGGAATATGGCCCTAATTGTGTATTCCTGGAGATGTACTTGAGACCTAGGATCAGTGACTTGCTGGTGTAATGTAACTCCCATCAGAAATTTGAGAGGGAAGAAGGTGGCTTCTGAAGCTGTTCTTAATTAACACTGAGTACTTCCCTTCAGTAGCTTTGCACAGCTGAGTGTAGGTACAGAAAAACGAACTGACAATCTGAGTCAGGTTCAGTTAATAAATTTTTGCCTTGTGTGACATGTGGCCCATTCAGGCTTTCTAAATTATTCCTATAGAAGGTGAAGTGGGTGCCCATAATTAAGGGATTAGTGATTTCTTTTTGGTTGCTTTCTTCAGAACAGAACCCCTAGAGGCACGGCTGCAGTGTAGTACTAGTTCAGGAGAATGTTTACAATGCGAATGTCTGTGGTGAATCGAAGTTGCATCTGACACTTTGTGTGTTGTCTTCTCAGCAGTTACCAGCAAACTGGATCCATTCCTATTTGGCCAGGGTGAGCTGGATCTTTCCTACACAATGGCATTATTCAAGTCTCAAATATAATGCTTTCTCCTTGAAGGTACTATTCCACAGTCCAGAGAGCATTCTGAGACATCTTTCAATCATTAACTTTCCCTGTTTTAGGGAAAAAAAAAAAATCCTTGCTACACACTGATTCAGTATTCTGGGATGTTCTTGTTAGCTGTCTCTAGCTGGTGTTTGTACAGTGCTTAGGAAATGTAAAGTGCCGCACAAGTATTAGGTACTGCACATGCTTAGAAAGCAAAGCAGTATAGTAAAAAACTGTCAGGTTGATCAAGTTTCTGTGAAGGACCAGGAATGTCTGCACACCTGATGTAGCTGAAGAGCTTCACCTCCCTTAGTATAGATTTCTGCATGTTTAGGGAGATCCTCTCATGCAGAAGTAAGTTACAGTGTTTTAAATTTTCTTTCTATAGGTGAACAGAGATTGTTCAGCAGCTGCTAGGTGATTCATACAGGCTGGCAAAGGCTTGTGTTGACTGATATGTGCACCTGTAAGAGGGCATTTCCTGGCTGCTCCAGGTGTGTATTTCTAGAGTGCTGCTTGTGGATGCTAATTGCCAGCTCTGTCTTGAGATGTATTTCATAATTAACTCTTACTCCTATCAAGGTTGCTCATTGATTACCCAGAACGTTGCTGCCTTTGATGTGGCAAAAATGGGTATTTTTCTAGTCTTCATCAACCTGACAGACAATGCCAAACCAGAGTACAGGGACTCCTGCATTGATTTCTGTTCTTCATGTGATTATATTTCCCTCTGGGCTAAAGGATTAGTTGTCACTGCTGGATGAGTGGCTAAAAGAGAACATCTACTCACCTTAAGGTCTGAGATCGCAGGTGCTCCATCAGGCATGCTTTACAGAAGGTCTTCAAGCCCACGCTTGTCTTCTTAAATGACAAAGGTATGTGATGACTGGAGCAGAGCTGCAGTTGTGCAGTGTGGGTAACAGCAGTGGAAGCCCCCAGACAGAGCTGAGTGGAGCAAAGCAGGTAGAGGGAATTGGTGTAAGGAAGCCTTGAAAGGAGGGAAGAGAATTGTACCTAGAAAATAACAGGTGGAGAGTTGTTTCAGGAAGACAACTGAGTGGGAGAAAAAGACAAAGGGAATACTGTGGGGTGAGGAGGTAGTCTGTATGGAGTGTGGAGGATCCAAGATAGAGGTTGTAGGTGGAAGCAGTAGCAATGAATGGAGCACTCTGCTTACCTGCTGTTTCTAATGTTAGCTGCTCTCTAAGAAAAGCCACTCGTCATCTGATGGATAGATAGTTGCTATTCCTTTGTGGGTGCTTTGTCTTTGGTATGGAAGGCCAGTAGGATTTCAAGAAAGTTTCTCTTTCCTTTTTTGATTTAAATTACAAAGATGGCAGAGAAAAGCAGTGGAGCTACGTGCTTGGCATCTCTCAGGACACAAGAGAGATGTTTGTGCAGTCTGTGCAGTGTGCAATACTTCTGTTTTTTGGATGTGCCACTATATACCACATTTTTTTTGCATGTGATCTTCTGCTTGTCTTTTTTCAATATCTGAGTATGAAGAAGGAAAGCTTTGTTTCTGAGTCTTCAGTTGTGATCTAGCCTTAGCTTCCACATTAGACTGATTTATTATTATTATTATTATTTTCCTGTTATGTGAAGGGGCCAGGACCAGGGCATTCAATACAATATCAATTTCTAGCTGGGCTGACCAGATGACTGAGAATGTTTAGCTGCCAGAGAATGATCCAAGGGATTGCAAATGGCATGACTGGAGGTGCAGAACAGACAGGACAGAAAGGAAGATCTGTAGATGGCAAAAGTAGTACATGTAATCTGGCTCTGACTAGAGACTGTGTGAAAATAAGTATGTGATCACTGGTGGAGCTTCACTTCAGAATATCCTAAAAACATTACTAAAGCAAAAGCAATTGTGTCTTGACCAGTCTATGGAAATGATTACCAAGTGCAGTTGCTGATAGATGGACCAGACATTCGGATCCAGAGTCTCCTCCTGATCTTGGTTCCTAATAAAGAGAACTTTACAGCAGCTTATCTTCAGTTCAATCATCTGTGGTTAGTATACGTCTCTTCCCTTTGAGCTCTGAAGAAAATCTTCATTTTTTTTTTTTTCTATGACAGTGTGCTATTATTGATGACTAGCATGGAAATTTTGGCCAAGGCTGGAAATCTTAAGTAGATAAGATTGTGTTCCCCTATTTCCATATAGACGTTTTGGGCAATTTGCACATCTCCTGGGCAGTTATGCCAGGTAGCTGATACTTTTTAAATGCTGATTTATTGAATGTCAAGTGTAAGTTAACTTAGAACTAATGAGGAAACTTTACTTAGTAGCAACCAGTTCCCTGCTCTCAGAAATACTGTGTTATGCCCAATGTTTTTCTTAGGTTCCATTCCTTGTCAGGTGAGAAAGGTTGATTTTGCTGGCCATAGAGCTGGGGTTGAGTTTTAATTGTCGAACTCTTTCCTAGCTAGTATGTACAGCACTTGGGTGATGAAAGGTGCTATATATGTTGTTGTTGTCAAGCGTGTATAAGCTATGCCATTTTTGTGAGTCATTTAAGCTTTTTATTTAAAAATACCTCATTTCTTCAACTCCTCCCACCTCAAAATTAGTAATGCTTGAGCAATTCACTCTTAGGGGGTGCAGGTAACTTTGCAGTTGCTATGGTTTGCTTTAAGCAAAAGTCAAGTTTAAAGAAACAGAAAAGCAGTTCTAATGTAGATTTATAATAGCAAGAGTAGACAATTTAAAAATATATAGTAGTGAATAATGAGATAGCTATTTATCAGCGCAGTTGAATATGAAGTTGGATTAAAAATGAGATTTGCTATTTGAAAGCACTGAAAATAGGTTCCCAAATTATTGTAACATACAGGCTACAGCTTCTTGTCTCTTAGCTTGGTTATTTTTGACAAATGCTGAATGTACTCTTTAAGTGGAGGTGCTTCAAATATGAAGCATCATCAAGAAGTTAATTTTTATCCTTTTTATTTTAGGATTGTCAAGGCAGACTTTTGCAATGCTATTGGGCAAAATATAATTTTATTCTTTGTGTGGACTCCTTGGATCTTTTTCTCAGATTCTGTATTTATAATGTGGGAATAATATCCTGCTGAACTTTTTTGGGGGGAATACTAAAGAAGTGAAAGGTTCCTCTGTGGAACATATTAAAGTAAAGAATATTTCGGAGGTGGAAAATAACCCTTTCACTACGTATAATGCACTTGTCCTTGTGTAATGGATGTTTAAGTTGGTGTTGTTTAGCCAATTGTATCTTGCTTTGGTAGTTCTGTTGAAATATTGATTACTAATAGTGTTTATTACATATGACACTTCTGGTTCTCCAGCAATTGATAGTCTGCTTCAACGCTCTGATCTGTGTTGCTGAACAGATTGGAAATCAGGTACTGTTGCATCTCCCCTTCACCTCTAATTCTGCCATCACTGTAACATTCTGCAGCAGCTACCTGACAAGGGAAGCTTGTCTCGAAGCTTTTGTGGAGACAGGATTCATATACTGTTTAGTGCACTGGTAAATTGTCTGATCACTAGGCGCTATGAGAGTTTGACAGAGTATAGAGCTGCTTGGCCAGTTAGAAAATTACTTAAAGATTTTTTTTTGGGGGGGGGACAAAAAAAAGACCTAAAATTTGACCTTCTTCCAAACATGCAAAACGTCTTATATGGCTTTAAAAATACTACTCAGGCTGAAGATCCAAGGACTGTGTCTTCTGCACGTGGATGACGTCTTAGTGGAGTTCAGAGGAAGCAGTTATTTAACCAATGCCATTCTCCAGTTGATGCTATAGATGACGCTCCTGTGGTATTTTTTGTGCAATTAGGAATTCCATGGATATAGGAACAAAGAAAGAAATGTTTTTAAGCTGAGAAAGATGACAGAAGCGTAAAAGAATGTCTCTTCAGCACAACATCTTCAAAGGTTGTAATAAGGGTCATGAATAGGGGTAGGATGAAAGGAACAGGAGTTTGTGTGTTGAGCATAAAGTCCTCTCAAAGTGAAATCTACGGTGAGAACAAAGGCCTGTTTGTTAAATGGCTCTACTTGAAGCCTTCTGTTTTGGGAAGAGAAAGGAATCATTATGTGAGACTTGACCTTTCAAACACCTTCCAGCAAAAACACTTACTGACTTCACTCTGCTGCTTGTACATTCTAAAGAGGACTGCAGAACAACTACTGGAGTTTTAGCTCCTTTGTGTCTCTACCTAGTGCAAGCTTTACCTGGTGCTTTCCCTCTAATTTCGCCATGCCTTATGGCTGTGGGAGGTTGGTCCAACCTTCTGAAGCTACATAGCTGAATTTACATCTCCTAGGCTTATATACTGTGCTGGAGAGCTTGGATCTCACAGTTGTTTGGGGGTGTAAGATGATGCTGTTTTTTTTTTTAAGGGATTGCTGCCCCATGCAAGAATGAGGCTTGAAGTGGGAAGAATGGAGTCCCTCTGTAGCTCCCATGGAGAGGTGGAGCTGCTGAAAACATCAGTAGTTCAGTGGGAGCACCGGGAGTCGGGAGAGGAAGAGGCGACAGGAAGGGGAGTTCTGGGTTGATGGGGTGGGCGGTAGGAGTGTCAGGTCTTTGGAGTCGGAGGGGATTGAGAGCTGGGAGGCTGGAGAGCCTAAGGTGAATTGGAGGTGATAGTGTGTTCGGAGGACTGAGAGGCCCTGAGTATGGGAGGCTGGAGAAACTGGGTAGAATGGGGTTGGAGTAGGATGGGGAATGAAGACACATGGTTTCTTAGGAGGGCTGGGGAGGCTGGGAAGTGTGACTGGATAGGAACTTCGGGTTAGAAATCATCATGTGATCTGAAATGGGAGCTTTTCAGTATTTTTAACTTTCAGGGATAGGACTAAATATCCTTTTCCTATTCTCTTATTTGAATGTCTTCCTGGGACCTTATTTTGGTGTGGCAAACTGAGGAATGAAAGCTAGTGTCTAGCTAAGGTGTGTATCCTGCTTTATTTGTCAGCGCTTCTTAATTTATTGTAGACTCAAAAGAAGAAAGGATGTTTTCTTATCAGGATGATATTTTGCCTGTTTCAGCATGTGACTTCTTTCTTTGCCAAGAAAGATGTGAGCAGGATTTCATAGGTCTTGTGTTAACATCCTGAGGGCAGATGTTAGCCGTGGGACTGCAAAAATGACATTTGCTGAGCGCTGGCCCCTGGCATGTGTGGCAGCAGTTTTATGCTCTGTGTGCTTGGTTTGGATGCAGGCTGCTGGCATTCCTGTTTGACGGGTAGCAGCTCCTTGGGGCAGATTGGGCAGTTTCTGCAGAACTCAGGTGACAGAGCACCTGAACAGAGGAATTTGTTGGTTTATAAACATGAACTTGTGAGTTTATGTACGCTGTGTTATTTCCCTCTCTGCTATTAATTGATCTTACTAGTATTTAGTATTATTTATTTAACTAGTCCTGTTAAAATTTAGGAAAGGATGGAAACTGAAAGATCATCTTATAAAAGAAAACCTGTCTGTAGCTATGATGCGTATTGAGGGTTGCTATCAATTGATTTTTTTTAATTGTTAGCTCCATGTTATCCCAAAGAAAATCCCTGTCCCATCTTACAAAGCGAACTATAAGCAGATAGTGTATGATGTTTAGAAGAGAGACCACAAATGCTATTCTCAGCTGGTTGGCCAATTTCGTATTAACCTTGCCACATCACTTTTTTCAACCCAAACTAAAACTCTTCTGTGGTAACAGCATTTCACATCTAGTAAAATATAGTGTAAGAAATGCAAATAAAGAGGCTTTCTTATAAAAGAATATTCTAAACTCCCTGTATGCAGCATTTTTAGGAAGTGTCTCCTTTTACTTATGTATTTGGGGGATTGGACTAGATGATCTTTCAAGGTCCATTCCAATCCCTAACATTCCATGATTCTGTGATTTCTTAGTGTACTTTTGCTTAATTGTAGAGACTATCACTTTCTTTTAATATATTTTAACACTACCAATAAGGAGTTTGACTCCAGTTACTGATGGAAGGAAAAAAAAATAATAACATAAGGTTTGTGATTATTCATCACCTGGTGAGATCAGGATGGGAATTCTTCATCAACACAGCTTTGCTCTGCTCAGGTGAGCACAAAGGAAGTTTAGTCATTTCAGTGGACATCTAGCAACCTTTTAGTCATACTGCTTGAAAGGTCTCATCTGGATACGTTGCTCTGTGCTGCTATGAATTTATTTAAATAAAGCTAGCTAACACCAAAGAATTTGGTTGTGTGTCCCTAAGAGTTTGTAGATCATGGTGACCTGGTGGAGAGTGTGACAATCTCTTGAGGGAAACAGTCTTACTGATGATAGGAAGGTTACAGCAAAGCTGTTTACACCCATTTCTTCTGTGCAGAGGGGTTGCAGCGCTCAGAATTCAGTGACTTATCCCCATGCCCTTCTTGTTTTCAAGAAGCAACACTCCTAGGTCCCTTACTTTGTTGTCTTTCCATGTCCTTGCTCAGTGTTTCTGCTCTTTCTCCTCATGCTCATCCTTTCTAAATTGGCTCTGATTTTAGACCCTGTGCAAAAATGTGCAATCTTAACTCCCAAGACTACAATTTAATTAAATGTGGACCTGCACTATCGGATGGAGTAGAATTAAGCTCAATACTTCCCTTTCCTCTAAAGAGGAATGTAGCTTGTAGGTGTTTGCTTTTTAATTATTTAATAGTTTTTATTTAACTTTTTAAGAAAAAGACACATTGCTCATCTGAGTTTTAGCTGAAGTGAGAAGATTCGTTCTCTCTGCTACTAGTTGCTGGAATGCTATCAAGCAGCATTGCCCTGGCAGCAGCAATCAGCATTCCCATTAAGCTTGCAATTTTCACACCATTGGCAGTAGTTAGTTGGGAACAGTGAGTACCAGGAATGGGGACTATGTAAGGTAAGTAAAGGGTTGGAGACAAAGTGGCTTACTCAACTGATCCTGGAAGCCACGGGTTGTGCCAGCACGCGCTCCCGCCCTTGGCGTGCTGTTCTTTCTCATGAAGAATAAGGCTGCTTTCGTGCTTATACCCTGAAAGTCATGGGGAGAAGAGGGAACAGCTGTAGATCTCCAAGATGCTGGCAGTGGGGGGCCTGCCAATAATAAGCTGCTGTCTGCTGCAGAGCTTCGGTGGCTGGGAGCAGCAATGCGGCAAGCAGGGAGGCAGCGGTGGCAGCAGCCCTCCAGCCAGGTGACCGTTCCCCCTGCGAGCAGGTTGCTTCCTCCTTATCAGAGCGAAGGAGAGGAGCTGAAGCATGTTAAATAGTGATGCTGGCAAAGCTTGTATTGCTTCCCCTGCCCTCCTGAGAGGGGACTGCGGCGACGGTGCAGCAGTGCTGGTTTCCAGTGCTTTGGCTGATTGATGGGAAGCAGCAAGCGCCGTGTCCCTGAGTAATTGGTTAACGTGTCCAGGGATGCTGGGATAGCTCATGCCTCGGGGGGTTCTGGTGCATTAGTTTGTAATAGCAATGGAGCTATTTCTTGGACATGTTTCGTGTTCCTACTGCTCTGTCTGGAAACTACCTCTGGTTCTTTTCTGTCAAAACCTATCTGTAGACATTTGTCTCCTGCTGGGTTTGTTTTGATCACCGTTCAGCCGAGTGGTTGCCCACGCTGAACACGGTCAGATCTGCTCCTTCCTAACGTTCAGGTCATTGCTGTAGAGCACATTTGAGCCTTTTGCTTCCCTACCTCTGAATTTCTCATCAGGTATGGCATTTATTACAGGTGATTACTCTATTCCAGGGTCTCTTTTCCTTCTTGCAACAGCACAGTGAGACCAGTGGGGATATGTGGTTATCCCAGCTTGGCTCTTATGATCTCCAGCCTGGAAAAGGAGACTGGACCAGGCTATGGTTATGGTATTGTCACGTTGTGCGAGTCTGTTATTTCCACACCCTGTGCTGTAGTTCCCCTAACACGTGAAGGCAGTCATGCTGAACTTTAGAGTCTGGAAGAGTGTTTGAGAAAGCATTGGTTGGCACATTATTCTTCAACAGGTAATTGATGTTGGCTGCTGCTATAGGCAGAATACTGTGTTTAGGTGGGCCTTTGCTCTGACCTGGTACAGCCGGTGGTGTTTTTGTTAGCTCGCTGATGTAGAGCTGCTCAGATGCCAGGGGACAGATCTGTGTTCAGAAACAGTGACCAGCTTTTGGGGGATCTGTGCTTCCAAGAGCCTGATCTCTCTCTTCCAGTACAAGAAAGAGAAGCAGAGGTATGGCTGGTGGTTACAAGGTTGTTTTGCTGCCTTCAGCAGCCCAGCTCAGGTAATTTCTTTTAGTTATTTATTTTTTATTTTTTCTGAAGACTGAAGCCAGCTTTATTTCCACTTGCAGCACTGCAGCAGACAGAACAGTGCTGTTTCCTATCTAAAGCTGGAGCAGTTGAAGCACAAAGACCAGAGTGCTGCTCCTGAAGAAACTGAATTCAGTTTCTCCTTAGTTCCAGCCTAGCGCACTAATTCTTGCCAGGTCTGGTATGCCGTGTGCTACGAGTGGGATGGACCTTGCCTTGAGAATATGTTTAAGTTAAAAGGCTGCCTGTGGGAAGTCCAGGAAGGTTACTGTTCTGCTGAAGCACTTGGTGGCACAGGCTTTCTCTGGGGCAGGGAGATAATGCCTTGTTGTCATTATCGGCTGCCCTGTGGTGCTGTGTGAGATATCTGAAGGGGGATGCGAGTTGAAATGCTGAAAGCAGGATTCTGAATATACTGATGGTACTGTGGTAACTTCCAGAGGGAATTGGAAAATCAGTGTTCTTCCCCGCGCGTTCTGAGTCTGAAGGTAGAAAAAGAGAGGGTATTAGTGGAGTACAGGATCCCTGTTAATTGATCTTACACTGTAGCTTCCGGGGAGCCCTCACATCGTTTTTTTCCCCTCCTTTGTTCCTTTGTTGAGGGCCATTATATGCACCATTAGAAAATTTTTTGACCTGCAAGCACAGCAGATGTGGCAACAGAGGCTTCCATACTGTGCTCAACTCATCCACGATCTCATTGATGTGTGTCTCAGGGCTGTTCTCTTCTGCTCTGTTGTGCAATAGCACATCAGAGCCTTCTGATGCTTGTGGCAGTCTGTGCTACATTCTGACTTGCCCAAGGGACAGTGCTACTTCTCTTCCTTTCCCTTTTTTCTACTTAACCTACCCCCATGCTCCTGTTGTGTTACACGTGAGCCAAACGCTGAACACAGACACTGAATAGAACAAAAACTGTCTGAATCCCAGATGTGCCAAGGCTGAATTTACTTCTGTTTGAAACAAGGCTTACGGGGAAAGGAGGTAAGTCTGCAATGGGAGGAGGAGGGAAAGAGGGAGCGCAGCTGTCCAGACCTGGAATTGCCTTTTTTGTGGTAGAAGAGAGGAAGAGAAGCTGGCTGCCCACAGCCTCCTTATGGCAGATTAGCTTGCAGAAGGGCAGCAAATGGCTGAGCAGGAGTACCCTTGCTCCTCAGCACACAGACGGGCCACAAGAGCGGATAAGGAAAAAATGTCAGTACTCAAAAGCAGCTGCATGGTGGAGGAGCTAAGAACCTCTTTCAGTGCAGCCCTTTCAGTTTAAAAAGCTGGGAAGGTATCTGTAAAAGCTGATGATCTCATTTTTTCCTCCTTTGGTTATAATAATCCTTGGGAGCAAAAATTGCCTAAAACCTGGTCTGGATGAGTTGCACCACTGTCACATACAGCCAGTCATATGGCTTCATGCCCAATTTAAGTGTCCACTCAATGTGCTTATCTACTTGGTTTTTGAGGCTGTAAATGTAGGTGTTTGAGGTTCTGTTCTCTGCTTGTTGACTTGTGAAGTGCAGTCAGGATGCTCAGCTAAGGGCACGAAACGAGGAGCTCACATACAAATACTGATTGCTGCTAGTTTACTTCAGTTAGCCTCCTGTTTTTGTTGCTAAAGAAGTTCTGGTGACACTTACTGCAATGTGAAACGACGGATTTTGAGGCTTACTATAGTGGATGCATTGTAACCTGGTAAAGGTTGCCAGAGACAGGTATCTTTAGAAAAAAAATAATAGAGTGTATTGCAGAAAAACAAGCATTGTTTTCCAGTTCATGTTGAAACAGGTCTCTCGCTCAAACCATCCATCACTGTTAAATCCTGGAACAGAAATTTGGATAACATGGCTGAGGCGAAGCAAGGGCTATAGTTCTGTCTGTCTGCACAGCTGAGAAATTGAACTGCTGCTCCGCTGGGAGCAAACATGGATAATTTCATGGCTAGTGTGAGAGGGCGGCCTGCAGATTGGATATGAGAGGAAAACAGTTTATTGCAGTAGAGAAGAAGTGACATATCTGCTTTGGATTCAGGTTGCTCAGGAACAGCAGTAACAGTGCCCCGTCGAAGCTCAGGGATGGATGGATGTTCAGCCAGCTGGACCTCTGCTCTCAGGATTTATTTGGTGTGTGTAACTGTCACCAAAGGGCACTTGGCATCTGAAGCTGGGTCTCGGAGCTGTTAATCCTGAAAACTTCAGGGCATAGCTGCCCTCATTATCAATGCAGGTCTGCCTTACAAGCAGAGACTACAAAGGTAGCCATGGATTTAGACTCGTATTCCAGTGTTGCTGTTCCTTTCTTTGAGCAACTTGAACAGGGGCTGGTGCAGAATGTGCTGGCAGAGGAGGAGGTTGGTTTTTCTTTGAGCACTGATACAGGTAAGAGCACTACAGCTTGTGGGGTTCCCAAACTGTTGGGTATTTATCTGTGCAGTGCACACAGTTACTGTATACCTGGACCAGCTCTGAGCCCAGCACTGAGCTACTGCTTGATGTGAAGCGTCCCTCTCTGTCCTAGTTCTTACGAAGTAAGAACACAGGTAAGTTGTGAGTTGACGCTGTGCAATTCAAGTACAAAGATGGGTTTCAAGCAGCAGTAGTATCTTGTCTTTCAAACTGAAACAGGAGAATTAAACACGAGCAAACTTATTACAGCGGATGCTGGGGCAGAGCACAGCGGCAGTTCTTTATCCTGATGACAACGTTTAAATAAAAAAAGCAGTGCAAGTGCTTCAGGGAGGTATCTGAGAAATACTGCAATGGACAATCATAGGGTGCTTGCCCCTGTCAGTCAGTCAGTACTTGTGCTCTAGACAGTGATGGTTAGGCTCTGTCTTGGAAAAATACTGTCTTCTCACCACTAGCAGCTTTCATGTTCACGGTGTCTGGATGTTCAGTGCCTTCTCTTCACGCTGTGCGACCACCTGCTGCCAAAGGCTTTTCAACAGGGTTCTGCTGCAAGTGTGAGAGGCAATGGTATGAAAATATGAGGCTTTGTGCCATTTATTGTGGAACAAACAGAGCTGTGCTGCTCTGCCTTCAGAAACCCCAACTGCAAGTAGTTGAACAGCAGCACAGTGGCAGGAGAAGTGGTTATACGGAGGCTTGTGGCTTGGAAAGAGGTAACATCATGCTTATAAGTATTAAATAGATAAATGGCTAACAAGCTGCTGTGACAGAGATGCAGGGCAGCTGTCTTCAGTCCAAAGCACTGGCTGCGGGAGACTGTACTTTTTGCTGTTGGAGGCTTGGTTACCTTGGAAACCTGTTTTTAGCTGGATTTCTGCTCCAGTGGAGAGCCAATCTGTACCTGCTACTTCTTTGTTTTGAAATGGCTGTTTTGCAGAAAAATACCTGACAGGAGTGTTTCCAGAGCTGGAATCCAGGCTCTGATTTCATTCTGATTTTGGTCCCAGGTGTTTGAGTGTCTGATGATGAGATGCTGATGGTATTGGAAGTTGCGTGGCAGGACTGAAAAGGTATCAGTATTTCTGCTCCACAAAGTTGTCTCCTGTCATGGAAGGGAGGGAGGCTGCTGCTGCTGTTTAATTCCTGGAATAGACCTGAAAGAAAAGTCACTTGCCTGTCTGGAGTTTACAGAGAACTTTGTTCAATCTGATTTGCAGTTGAACATCAAACCATCAGCTGATAGATTGGAATAAAGTGAAGTAACTTCTGTCTCTGATGAGTAAATATCCTCATTAGGACCGTAGACTTCTCTTTTTGGGGCCATATATAAACTTTTGATCCTCCTTGGAACTTCTAGTATCGGAAGGCAGTGGTTGCAGGTCTGTATTCATAATCTCTGAAAGTTTGTTTAATTCCAGAATTTACGAGTCTCTTCACACCTGCTTTTTTACTGTAGGTTTTCTGGTTTTATTTTTTTGGAGCACCCTGTAGTCCTGAAGGACTTGGGCGAGGGGGGGATTTGAGTTTTGCCCTTATGTCATTCTTGTTCCCTATACTTCATCTACTCCTGTTTCATAGCCTGGACTGAGTTGAATGATCCATTTTCTATTTGCAATGGGTTTCTTCCAAACTAAAGTTGGTCTTCTTGAAGGCTTACTGACTAGTATGTAATAGTTGAGTAGATAATGATAGTGTTTGAAGGTGGTAGTAATTACTTTGGTTCATATTGTGTAGAAATCTGAGGTCATATTTAAACTTTATAAATCCACGGACAATTTATTTTGCCTGCTCAAATGGCATATCTCAAATCTGTTTGGTACTGGGTGGTAACTGCTTAAGTGTCTCACTGACCAGTTTTCTCTTCTAGCATCTGGAACTTGCAGAATGCGGTTTCTAACAGTCAAGTCTTTCTAGAGCCTTGCAAGTCGTGGTGAATTTTGGGAGTCCAAGTATTCCTGGTTGTTTGGCTCTGGATTAGTACACCAGAGATATCTGTCCCCAGGCTGCTCCTGGGGCTGTTGAACTATTGCTTTTTTTCTTTTCTTTTCTTTTCTTTTCTTTTCCTTTTCTTTTTTTTGTTTGGTTTGTTTCAAGTGTTCTTTCCTGACTGCACCAAACCATGAGCAGCCGTATGTTTTGTGGAAGTGCTGCCACAAACTGGGGAGAAAGTGATCAATTTAACAAAGTCTAGTTTCACCTGTAAGAAATCAGTAGATGCAGCTAGCAATTAAAAGGTTCTTGATTAGCTGCTAAAAAGTCTTTTTAATGTTCTGGCTCAACGTTGTAGGCCATCTATTTCAGGTTTTTTAAATCTTGAAACCAGTTGACTTCAGAGCGGAGAGTACATTAAGAATCTGTTCTAGGCAGGTGTCAGCTTTAGACCTGAGCAGGTATCCTGTAGAAGAAAATAGCTTTCTTTTTAAAAATAAAAAAATCTAGAACTTGAAGCAACAAGGTAAAGAAATTTCCATTTCATGCAAGTGTATAGAATGCAATTGCTTATTGTAAAGTCTGTGTGATTAAAGCTCTTTTAGCCAACCTTTTTGTTAATTCCCACTCCCGCTAACTGATATTGGGTGGTTACAGCAGAAGCCTTTGTTTTCTTTCTCAAGACAAGTGTGAACCAGATCTGTAGTTTTAACTGCACAGCCCTAGATAACTGACACAATAAAGTAGTACATCCTTCCTTGTACCATTGCAGCAGCACTGACATAGAGCTATGCTGAGTTTTTTGTTTTTTCATCTTTTTATTTTTTTTAAACTGCACATATCAACAGGAGTGACAGTTTGGGGCTGACTGCATGCATCATGTTGGTGATGTATGAAGCAGAAAGGAGACAGTTGGATTCTCCGGCTCCAAGGCTCATTTGAAGGTCTGGCAGGTAGAAAAAAACCAAAAAACAAAAAAACACACAAAAAGACACTTAACCATCTAAGCTAACAAGTGGCTTAACCTTGAGCCTGAGTGAACTTGATTGGGAAGTCAGTGAAGGAGAATAAATGTGGAAATTGATATATTTCTGAGAAGTAAGCAGCTGTCATTTAAGTTAGTTGATACTGGATAATGAAAATGCATATATATTTAAGTGACTTGTTGAGAAAGGCTTTGGTCTTAGTTTTATTCAAAAAAAAATGCATTTTCTCCTAGCTTTGATCAACTTGTTGAAGTTTCTCATGTCTAATGAGACAGTGCTGCTGGCCAAACACAACATCTTCACCCTTGCTCTTATGGTGAGTACAGACAAAGCAAATCCTCTTCTTTTAAACGAGTTAATTAAACTTGAATGAATTTTAGGAAAGAATTCAAAATTTCTGCCCGGGTAAGGAGGTATCAGGACAAGGCAACTAAGCTGAGGAACATCACTGTGGCTGGTTTTGCCAAATATTTGGAAAATGGGGAGCTTGGAGTCACTGTATGGTCTCCTCATTGAAATAAACAAGCTTGTGTGAGGAAAGACTTAGCTTAATTTTCCAGATTTGGTAATATTTTTTCTTGTTGTATTTTGTATGCAAAGGACCATGCTAGAAAGCTGTTTTTCTGGACCTAGATATGATAGTATTTAAGCTTCTTGTCTGTCTCTTCTGTACTATAATGAAGACAATAGAGCAATGAGCTAATGTAATACTGGGTAATGGAAACAGGAGCTGTTTCTTTGAACATAGAAACAGGACTTTGAACATAGCTTGTATTCTCTTGCAGTCTAGCTTTTGTGTAAATATTCATATTGTAACTTCTTTTCACCTCTTTGTATAGGTTGTGAACCTGTTCAACATGTTTATCACTTATGGAGACACCTTTCTCCCCACTCCCAGCAGCTATGATGAGCTGTATTACGAAATAATTCGGATGCACCAGAATTTTGACAACCTTTATTCTATGGGTGAGTACCTCCTGACTGGTCAGGAATGAATTCTAACCTTGAGTAGAAGTGAGGGTGGTGCTGGTGGGTGTTTGTCAGGTGTTCTTTGTCCACCTGCTGCCAATACCTGTCTCCTTGACTGGACATGTTTTGTGTTGATATGTTTGTTAAATTAAGAATTGAGAGAGAGAAACTTGTTAGAGCAATACATATTTTTAGTCAGAAGAAAATAGGAGCAGATCCATTGCCTCTCTAACAGCCAGTTACTGTGATTCGAAGTGGCCAGTTGTGCCAACAAACTTGTGGTATTACGCATTTTCATGCATTTTTGTTTGGTCCATCGATTTGTAGTATGCATCCATCACATTTAAGAGTTTCAAGTCAAGGTCAGTACATGCTGCAGAACTAGCCAGCACAGAGAAGCACTCAGTGCAAACAAGAATTTGGAAAAGAATTTGAGAAACTTTTATAACAGGAAGCTTGCTGTGCTAGACAAATCACATCTAGAGTAGTCATTGCCAAAACAAACCAAGAAAACAGCCCTCACAAACCTGCTTGCAATGACAAGCAAATCACTGAACTGAAGAATGTGCCTACTGGCAAAATAGGGAGAAGCTGCCATCCTTCAGAGGGAGGGAGATGTGCTGGAGCACTACCAAGTGAAACCCAGCAGGGAAAAGAGGAACAAAGAGCAAAGAATGCATGGAGGCAAAATCAGACTGTGTATACACAGGAGCCTGTAGCTAGGGGTAGCTGCAGCAAAGACTGGTGCAGTGCCTACATGCTTGAAGCTGTGAAGAAAAGAATAAAGCTGTGTTCTTTGCTTGCTTTGTTCTAGAAGGACCTTTATTTTGTGCACTCCCTGCTCCCTTCTCAGTTTGATCGCCCATCTAACAACAGAAGTTAACGTAAGCATTTAAGGGGAGTTAGGGGCTGGGGGACAGAGACAGTTGGCCACAGCACTCTGCTGACATGGGAGGGAGTCATCCGCACCAAAATAAAAGGAGCCAAATTCTCCCCATAATTGCAAGCAAAAATGAATTGCCCTTTTGTATAAACTTCCTACAGTTTTCATCCATTATATAAGGGATCAGTTGGTCAATTTTGCTCCCTGAGCTCAAAAGATTTTTTGCTAACCCATTTCCTACTCCCGAGAATTGCAGTTAGTAAGATGAGGTGGTTTTACTAGCCAATAATTTTTTCAAACCTGCTTCTTGTGGAAGCTAAAGGAAAGTGGATTGGATAAATAATACGCTCAAATACTTACTCAGTTGGGCTGCGATAGGCACATCTGACCTTTGTGAACACTTCATATATCACATGAATGTTTTCTATCCTGCTACATAGAACAAACTCATTTGAATTAATGTTGTAGAAGCCTGTGTGGAAACTCTCAGAATGTCTTACTTCAGATATTCGAGTCCAGTGCCTACAGTTGGACAAAATAATATTACTCAGAGCTGACTTTTATTTTTTCCCTGCGGATGACATGTAATGGTAGCACAAGGAAGTGATAAGGCAGCACTGTCTTGAGTTGATGAAAGCCGTAACTTAGCCAGGCTAAACTAACAGCCTCCTTCAGCTTTGTCAATCCATCTCACAGGGGTTACAGTCACCCTTCTGTCCCCTAACCCTGGGACATCTGTTAGCACAGATGAGAAAAATACTTTAGCCTTTAATTTTCTTGTTAATGTCATTGAAACTTTGTACAGTGGAAGTGAAATCTAGGTGTCTGGATTTTTTTAAAAATTCCTGAATCTGAACTTTATCCAGATCTTTAAGGACTAAAAGCTTATCTTGTGCAACAATGGGCAAGAGTGTGCAGCCACTCTGGTTATGGAATCACTTGTGGCATCCATGTTTCTAGTCGATCATAAATACAGCTGAAGTGCTATTCCTTCACTTCTAAGTCTAAGGCAAACCCTTCTTGTAGAATGCAACCCTAGAAAACCCTGTATATACAAATTCATAGAAATTTGCTTTTATTCAGGCAAAACAGAAAAATAATCCAAACACTTGCTACTGTTTTATTGTTTTAGTACTTAGCAAGAGATGCTCAGGTAACTGCCACCATAGAAACGCTACAGATTCTGACCTAGATAAATATTTTGGGTGCTCTGGCAGGAGGAAAAAAAAAAAAAAAAAAAAAGATTCCCTAGAAGTTCTTCCTATTGCTGAATGTTTTCAGATCTGCTCCCAAGTCTGTCAGAGACCATCTGTGCAATGGAGTAACACACTCATTCCTACAGGGAGTGTTTTTCCCTAGGCTAGTGTGTAATCCCTCTCTGCAATTCCAGGTAAACAGGGAGGTAAGGGATCCATCACTGCTGGGTTAGATTTATATCACAGGATGCAGTGCTGTTCAGGTGGAATCTTTCATAAATAGGAGCTGGAGGAGAATATCAGTGTGTAGAATAAAAGGTACAGTAGACCTGGGATACTGTCCCATTTCCGAGGGAGAGCAACTTCAGTATGTGGTAATGAAATCAGTCGGGAGGATCTAGACTCTTCTGTCCCGTGTTTCCAGCCTCTCAAGTGTCCTGCATACCTCTTCCATGTTCCTTCATTTTCTTATGCAGGCTTTAAAGAGAACTTCTGCTTTGCATCACAGATGGTCATCCTGGAGATGTTTTAATGTTTTTTGCAGGCTGCCATCCCACCTAAGCAGACTTGTGACATTTTGGATGAGAAGACTGTCAGTTCTGTGCCAGCACTGTTAACTGTCTTTTCCTTTCAGTTCTGAGGATCTCTACCAATGCCGGTCAATGGAAAGAGCCTGCAAGCAAGGTGACCCATGCATTAGTCAATATTAGGTAAGGAGTAAAAGTTAATGACCATTTTAGAGGTTCTTGTCTTGTGTGACTGCATTCTTATTATGACACGTTCCCATTTGTTGTATTGGATTTGGTTTTGAATTTGTTTGCTTTGTTGGGCTAAATTGCTGCTCTGAACAGGACCCTCTGGGATAAAGAGAGGGTCACCAGGGTTTGATTGTCCTTTTCCTAATAATTCTCTCAGCTCTTCTGTAGACTGAGTGCTTTCAAAGCATACCACAGGCTGTAATGAATTAATCCTCACAGTATCCTTGGGAGAAGTTATACAGTAGGGAACAATGCTGTGCTGGTAGCACGATTGTAGCCTAATGGATTTCTGTTGCGTGATTCTATTGCAATTCTATAAGCTATGAAGAGGACTATAAGGCAGTTATAATGAGCAGATTTCAAGCCTCCTTTTAAAATTACAAGATTTCAGTGCATGTTTGAAATTGATTATTTAGATGTTTCAATATTCTTTTAAACTTCTTTCTGCTAAACAGCAGAAGCTATCCTCTACTTGTAAGGTTAGGGAATATCTGGGGTCGTTTTGTGCTCTGTTCCTCCAAGGCAGCAGTAATTTCTCTTTGTGTCTTGTGAAGCCACTAGTACTGACCAAGCTGGAGGATGGGGTGCTGGGACAAGTTGTTCTGTGATCTGGGTGACTGGAAAATAGAAGATTGAGAGAGAGAAGTTACTGTTTATCTCTGGCTTGTAAGCAAAACATTAGAGATGAGAATACTGAAAAAGCATCTGCCAATTGCTACCCTGCTCAGTTCCCAGGTGCTCTTTCTGAGAGGTATGGTGTCTTTCTGTGTAACAGCAAGTAGCTCAGTATTGCTAGTACTTGTCATTTTTCTTAGTACAAGAGAGATTGTGTAGGGCAGACTGTCTGAGGGCATCTTTCAAGTCGGTATACATCTTACACGTCTATAAACTACCTTAGTAAGTCTGTGAGCTTAACCTCACGTATGGTTCCAGAAGACTTGTTTTTCTCCTACCGTTATTTTTGTTTTTTGTAAACAGACATAAATGAATGCTTGTGGGCAGATAATGTGCTCTGAATGAAGCAGCAGAACAGATAGCTGTTGGCAAAGTAATGTCATTTAATGTGACACCGTGTCTGCCGTGGGAATTCTCTGTATAACCAGAGAGAGAAGTCTGATCTGGGAAAAGATGTACAAAATAAATGAATAAAGCCACCAGAAACAACAACAAAAATACAAGAGGTCATAAAGGGTTTACGCTCGCCTCTGGATTGTGCAACCAAGATTTTGTGTCTATTCATTTACTATTGGCTTAACAACTGTTTTCGTAAGGATCAGCATACAACTGAGAAGAGATACAACCAAAAAGTGGCACTGTTACCTCTCTCTGGACAGCCTGTATCAGAGGGTGGTACTGTCTGGAACCTCCAACATGTTTCTGTACTAATTTTAAGTAGACTTTGCTTTGTTCTGCCCAATGCTTATTTATGTTGAAATTTCATCCGGTCTTTCAGTAGCCTTTGAAGTTTTCATGAACGTATGTTTTTCTTGGTGAAATTAGATGAGGCCTAAATTAGAGATAATTCAAGGCCTAGAGAGGGATTAGCCTTTAAGGTCAGTCTGTTTGATTTATCCCCTTTCCTCTCTCCTCAAGTGTGTGTGTGGGGTGGAGAGCGGTGTATTACATTTGCTTGTTTTTCTTCTCATGCTAAAAAACAAAGCAAAAAACCTTATACTTCAAGGGGTCTTTAACTGAGTAGATTTCAGAGCAGCTGGCTGTTGGAAGCTAGAGAAATTCATGGGTGCTGTACCTGTGTGAAGGCGATCGAAGCATCACGCTGTCACGAGTGGTGACCAGGACTAGGTGCACTTTTTTTCTGTATGAAGTCAGGGGCCCGTGATGATGTAGTATTTTTCTGACCTGAAGATTGAATTTAGGCATTTGAAAATCTCAGATCATGCAGCAGAAAAAGACAAGGGGACAGTTCCTCTGAGAATGTCTTGAGCCTTCCAAGGTCTGAAGCAGCAGCATCCACAGGAAGACTTAAAACCAGGGCCACGTGTTTCCTTCTGATGTTGGGCCAGGAGTGCACACCGGAGCCCTGTGCAAACATACTTGTGGCTCTCAGTTGCACACAATCATGGAGATGTTGCAAGCCCAAATTGGCAAGGAGAAACAGGGAGAGAGGATGCTTGGGCAGAATAAACCCTCTAGGGCTGTCAGGCTGATGGCTTTATTAGAGAAACAGTACTTTAACACGTGCCAATATTATTATAAGATGTAATTATGTTATGCATTGATAAGAGCATGCTGGTTTCTACTTGCCTTAGCTCCTCATTGCCTGAATTGCCTGGTGTTTATGCCCCTTTGGTTTCCCCTTAGGGTGGCATTAACATGTGGTTTCTTACTTGATGCCTTTGCCATGAAGAAAATGGATTTAGAGAAATCCACCTCATGTTGGATTTTATTCTCCTCAGCTTGTTCCGTTGTTCTGGAAGGGTTTTATGAGCAACGATTACCTGCTTTTGGCTGCATCAGTGCAGTGCAAAGTCACGCTTTGGTTAAATCTCCATCTCATTACAACTGCTATTTAAAAATAGTAGTAAAAATTGCCATTTCCTTATTCTAAGGCCTTCGGTGGGAAAGATTAAAAACATAAGAAAAAAAATATCCGTGTGTGTGAATGCATGATGGTGGGCTTTACTAACTTCCTTAAATCCTAATGTACAATTTTATGTGCATTTCTGCAAGGAGAGAGAAGTGTTTGTTTACAACTTCTCAAGGGTGCAGTGGATCTACATACAGGAGTAACAGTGGGAGGGACACAGAGCAGTCCCATTTGTACCCCCCACGGTGGCGGATTGGCAAGGTCATCTGATTAATTGCTTGTTACAGGCAGGCTGAGGAATACCTAGAGAATCTTTGATACAGCCTTGTTTATTCTCAGCTGGAGAGAGATCCCACTTCAGTTGTGTATACTATTATTGTACTAACTGTCTAGCTGGACCGTGTTCTCCAGAAGGCAGTCTAATAGGTTTTTGTTGTTGCTATAACTTTATCTGATTTTTTTTTCTATTTCTTACTCCGGTGTAAAGAATAACCATGAATGTTTTTCCCATTGAGTATTGGGAGAGGGGAAAATACTCCTACCTTCTCTCCATACCTCTCCCTTTTAGAGATGATTCATAATTTCTGTCCAACCTAAAGAAAGTAGAAGACAGAATAATAGCTTCGGCTGGCTGAAATCTTACATACCATACTGAAATTAGTGATCCGCATCGCTGTCCTATTTCATAATAGTGCTTATAACTTCTATCTGCAAATTTGGCTCTGCTTTACATAAATAATTGAGCTAGGATGGACTGCAAGATGTGGCTGTAGCACTGATGGGGCTGAAATGAGAAGCTCCAGCCGCTGGTGGTTTGAAGACTCACCTCCTCACCTCTGAGGAAATAAGCAACTTTTGATACAAGCAATTTTTTTTGAAGCTAATGAGCCTCTTTAAGATAACATTGTGCAGGTTTGCATTTAATGAGAATTTTATTAATGCCAAGTTCAAAGGGGCACCTTGTGATTGCTTACTCAGTGAGGAAGGTGGCAGCTGAAGCCTTGTATTCTTTTAATAGACTTTCTCCTGATCTGTGATTTTTTTCAAGGTGAATAAATAGATTAACTTGATGATTAATGGACTGAATTCCCCATTGTCTGAAATTCAGTCTCATCATCATTTTAATTTTCTTTTTCTCACTCAAAACACTTCTAACAAGTGGAAAGTAAGTTTGTAGCATGGAATGGGTAATAGTTTTTTTTCCAAGCATGTTTTATGTGCTGTTGTAGCACACACTGCAGTCCTCACTTGGGTGCTTTCACTCACTTTGCCATTTTGCAGCTACTTTTATTTCACACGAGCCCCTCTGTGATATTCTTTCTTTGTACAGGAGGGGCTGCTTCTCCCACAGCTGCTTTTGGGGTCATAAAGGAGAGATTGGGGATTTGGAGGAGCACTTATAGCATTGCATGGATGTACATAAAACGGTTATGCTTGCCACTAGTGTGGGCAGGAGGACTCTGAAGGAGCATTTATGTCTTTACTTGGGTGAAAGAAGGCCAAGTTGGGCTGTACTTGTTTGTTGTAGGATCCCTGTCATCCCTGCCCTGAACTACAGCTCATGTTAAACTACCAGAGCTCCATACAACTGCACTTACTGAAAACCTGATGGAGGAGGAGGCTCCGTCCAGAGATCTGATAGAAACTGAGCAGCTGCAAGCAGCCTACATTGTACCTTCAGCATTGTTCTGCTTTATGGCAAGGAATTCAGCATCTCTTCACAGGGAGAAGAGCAAAATACAACATGACTAGGTCAGCAGCAGGGGATGGCTGTCGCATTTATGTAGGATACATTTAAGATCAGACATGCTGATAGGTACGTGCTTCTCTGTGGAGTGGGGGCCTGGGGATTACAGTCAGCTGAGACTATTTAAAATACACATTTTTCACTTCTTCCCCCAGCTCTTCTCTCTCCATCACCCCAGCCTCCAACCACACACATTTATGCAGACACACACATACACACACATTTATTTCCAATAGGAGTAATGGAAAAGGGAGAGCAAGCCCAAAGACTGCTTATGAAAATAAGTGGTCAAGAAAATATTTTTTCATTTGCATATATTTAAAAAAAAATGGATGTGTGCATATATAATGTATATTTTATGTATATACACATGAATGTATGTATGTTTTGTATATAAATGAATACATATGCCTGTGAGAATACATTATATAAATCTGCATTATATGTGTGTGTGTACAGAGAGCTCACACACGTCTTGCCTGGGACAGTGGGCTAATCTAAAGCTATAACTCCCCACTTAGGGGGGGAATCAAGACACATTTCCAGTGTTGGTTAAGGATGCTGAGTTGTTATTCCCATCAGCAGCATTTGCCAGTGGGACTGTGCTGCACGAGTAACTAAAAGCTGGGCAGTGCAGAATTGCTGGGCTTGAACCCTTCAGTGCTGACACCAGAGGGTGCTCAGGCATCCACGTTAGCCCTGTCTCGTCTCGAGTTTGTTTCCTACTGACTCTTAAACCTGATTGCAAAGGCTGCCACTGGTGGAATAACAACTCCATTAAATTGTTCACTGAGGTATGTTTAATGGTAATGACCTCTGACATGCTGTCACTGCTAATCAGTCTAACTGAGCGCAGATCATAGGCTAGTACAAGACAGTTAACAAATTAGGAAAGGAAAAAAAAAAGGGCAATGAAACCCAAAGAGAAACTCATAAACATGTTTTATTGGTACTTTAAAATGCTAATAAAATTTTGCTGAGCTTAAGGATCAAATTGTTACTAAAATGCTATGCGAGGACTTTCAAGATTCGTGTACTTATTTGAAGAATTAATTCATCCCTTTTTTCGAGTGGTAGCCTGAAAAAATGATCCCGGAAAAGTAAATTCTGGATAAGGATTCTGGCTTGGTTCTAGGTCTTTTCTGGTGAGTTGTAATCACTTCAGCCTTAATTAAAGGAGGAA
The DNA here is from genome assembly GCF_011077185.1 of Oxyura jamaicensis. Classification (NCBI taxonomy): domain Eukaryota; kingdom Metazoa; phylum Chordata; class Aves; order Anseriformes; family Anatidae; genus Oxyura; species Oxyura jamaicensis. Next base: position 22,077,629 of record NC_048898.1, read on the forward strand.
AGTCTTTCTTGTCATTCAACGTGTTTTGTATTGCATGTTTTTCTTGTTACACAGGGATTTTGGTGCATCAGAACAGTTCCTGAGATACCATGGCAGTTACGGCGGAGCTTGGCTGCTCTGAGTTCATCTGCTGCCACTGCTTGTTTTTTCATTTGACCTTGCAGTCTCTGGTAGGGAAAGTTTACTTGCTAGGAGCAACAGATTTTGATGTGAACAGGTTCTGGCATTAGCTGGCATCTCAACAAAGGAAGGAGATGGATTCCAAGGCAAAAACCTCATTTATAGGCCACTGCTACCAGCAGCTTAGTAATGGAAGAATAAAAAAAGAAAGAGGCATTCCTATCTCAGGGTGCATTGTTTCATCTTCCCATGGCACCCTACCTGTGCTTCCAGTGTTTTTGTTAACTTTTAGGGTTTTTCTCTAGTTGTGAAACTTTGAATGTTTCATGTCTTCTTACAGTATCTGATTTCTTGTTGAGACGGTGGTTATTGCTCTTTGGTTATTGCTCTTTATTTACTAGCTGATTCATCTTGGTGTGTTTCGCTTACAGAGCACTAGCCAATTTCATTCTGCTATAATTTTCCTTCATTCTTTCTCATTCATGCAGTGGCTTAATTAAATGTTGTCTCTGTCACTGGCCCAAATCCAGAGAGCAAATCTGCTAGTGGAGTGACATTGTATGGACCAGTTCCACTAACACAGCAGCATGGTTCAGCAAGTCAGGAGCATCCCAGGTCACCTTCCCTCTTTTTGCCAGTAACTTCCATCCCGGTCGGTGCGGACTGGGAGGTTTCTCTTACAATGTCCAAGCTGTTTTCTCTTTTGGTTTGATGTACCTTAATTTTCAGCAGTGGATTTTTGGGAGGATTATTATTGGTGTTGTTATTACTTGTGGTAACTGAAGGTTTCTAGAGCTGATGCTGATTTTGTGCAAAACCATTCATATGGCAAAGAAATGCCTCTACCTGAGATACCAGATGTCCCTGAAGGTATGTAAAGGACATGTAGATGTGGTGCTTAGGACCGTGATTTGGCAGTAGACTTGGCAGTGCTAGGTTAGTGGCTGGACTACGAAAAGACCTGTAAGATTATCGACCTAAATGACTCTGTGCTTCTAAAAGCAACTGCCCTGTAAATAGGGAAATTTGTCTGCAGATTTGTGTCTGCAGATCGTGAGTGCATAAGATGGAGTCACTTAAGCTGCTACCAAATTTTTCTTGATAGCTTTATAGCTTTGGAAATATGCTTGGCTCACAGTTTCAACTTTGGGGCTAGTGAATTCAGGGTCTGGAGCTTATTGAGAATAGCCATCAGAGAGGAAAAAATGAAAGGCACTTATAATTGTTTACATTGGCAGTGTTTTTGATTTATCTTAGTGGTGGACCTAGTATTTATTGCTCTCCTGACTTGTTTGCAGATATTTTGTTCTTGAATTCCCTTGCTAGGCACAGGCAAGTTATGTATGAGCTCAATAATACATTAAAGCATATGCTGCAAAGCTGGGGTGCATTTTTGTATGCATCTTGTTGTTGCAGTACAAAATCAAAAAAAGGTCTGCTGTTTTCCCACTTTGAATGGTTGTATTGTTTCGTTCTGCTTACGAGAACAGTCTTAATTATTTCTCTGGTGTTGTGGCTGGCTGGAGTTCAAATCCTAATTGACAGACTTCAACCTTACGGTAGATACCTTTGTTGGTAGCCCTCTTGAAGCCAAGAAGCAAGAAATGACTAGGTTCTGCAGCCACAGTCTCTTGGCCCCAAAGAACTGGCCCTACTGGAATACGAATGAAGCACAGTTTGAAACAGCTGCTTATAGCTTGTCAAAACGTCGCCCATGCTGTTCTTATTCTTTCAGTAAATATAAGGGACTCTGATCTCCACCGGTCTCAAGTCTAGCTTTCAGGATTTGCTTTAATGGAGGCAGAACATTAAGGTGCTTTCTTCGTAACCCAAACAATATAAAAATCATTGTGAGCTTAAATAACACCTTTATCCCTTGAAACATAATGTAGAATAATGCTGCTTTACTCTCTGTTAAAAAGAAATCTGTTGCTCACAGCAGCAGCTGGAATTATTATTCCCTCTGAAAGTCTGGGCTGTGGGATGTGTACTTATTTTGAAAAGCTTTTCAAAATCCAGTAACATGTATTTCTTATTATCTTTGCCTAGTGGGGGGCCTAAATTTTTTTTTTTTTTTGCTCTAGAAATGTAAATGTCCTATTCTCTTAATTCTTCCTTTAGGACTAAATTGATAAAGTACCTGCTTATTAAGTACATCTGCTCATTAGGGAAATGAAGTACCTACCTTATCTCGAACTACAAGCAAGGATAATGCATTGTTAGCACGATTGCAGAACCGTGGTCTGTTTGAAGATTGCACCAGAAACTGGAGCTCCGTTCCCAGGGAACCGTGGGAGGAGGGCATCTTGTTTAGAAGACTTTGTTCATTAAAAGAAACGTGTATCCTAGCTTGCAAAGGTAAAATACTTATTGTTTAGGAGCTCTTCCTTCTGAAGGCAGAGAAGGTTGCTTTGCCTTAACTAGCACAGGGGCCAGCTTCACAGCCAGCAGTAAGTACCAGCTTCATATATATTAAGGTGAAAGTGAAATGCTACCTGGAGTGGAAAGAAAGGAGCACAACTCAGTTGTGAATTTTCTTCTAAAATGTGAAAATATTCTGGGCTCAGATATCTGTGTGTCCAGTTAGAGGCCACAAGAAGGTTCAGCTGGTCTGAATTCTGTTAACTGAAGTGCCAGGGTATCTGGGAGAAGGCTCCTGTTTGGGAATGCAAGCTTTCGTTATTTTTCTTTATTCTATTTTTCTTTTTTTCCAAATCTTGTATCTAGAAAGATGATTCAGAAAATGATGGGGTAATGCTTCTGAGGGAGCCCTGTTTTCCTTAGCTTTGAGGCCAGGCTCAAGGCAAGCTCATCTCCTCTCATTGACTGTCTCAAGGGAAGCTTGCCACGAAGCTCTGGCAGTCAGAATATCCATATGCTTGGCAGGTCCTCAGCTGTCAAAGCCAAACAAATTAAGGTAACAGTGATCTCAGAAAAATCACTGATGATGGGTGTCAGATTTTGATATCTCATGCTCATAGGGGTTTAGTTGAAGGGACGTTACTTAGTGCTAAAACTGCCCCAGTATGCTTTGTCAGCCTGTATTCTCCATCTCTTGGAGCAGGCATAAGCTGACCGTGTTTCTGAACAGGAGGATTCACCTGCCATTCATGCCTGCCTTCCTGTATGAGGGGAACTATCTGCGTTATGTTAGCTGCATGTAAGGGAGGAGGCTGGAGATGTGACCCCAGATAAGACTACGTAGGCAGGAAAAATAAAAACAAAATGCGTTTTAGCCAGTCTGTGTTTTTTTGGTTGATTGGTTTTTGTTTTGTGGTTGGTTTTTTTTTTGGTTATCAGTTCATGACCACTGTCATCACTAATGCAACTTAGCATGACTCTAAGCAGATGTTCTCTTGTGCTGGTGTAGCGCAGGGCGATTTCTGCAAACTGCTTTTTCCATTCAAAGCAACTACTGCCTAAAGTTTCAGTTTGGGTACTGGGCTCTAGATAATACTGCCGCGAACCCAAAAAATGAGAACTTGGGTGCTGCCTGGCAGAGCATCTTGAGAAGAAGGGGGTTTGCCACATTGGATTCCTGTTTAATAGGATATAAAAGCAATTTGTTTCAAATGTCTTATTTTGAGGGTATCCAAACGTGGAATGACCTGAAAAGCTCCCTGGCAGTTCTTTTGCCTGACTTTGCTGGAAAACTTTGAAAGCCCAAAAGCTCTGTCATCTTGCTGCTTTAGTGATTAATTAGGTCATCACTTTGTGTGTTAATTACAGTGACATTTTTCTTCTAATTAGTTGGAGTATGGGAAGTTTGAGTCTGTAGGATGGGAAGTAATGCAACCTTTGTGACCAAGTGAAAGATCACTTCAAACTTTAGACCACTGAATTTCAGTGGAATCTCTGGGTGTTGTGGAAAAAATGTTTCTGTCCGCTATAGAGGGTACAGCTGGTGTGTGCTTTGAGGGCAGGATAAATGCCTTTTATTCTAAACAATCTTGTGATGTTGCCAAGACTTTGGATGAGAAACTTTAAACTGACCCCTTCTTCCAGAAGGTTGTAGATTGTGCTAATTAATGGAAAGCTCTTGCTGCTGGCAGAGGGCGTGTGAATATGAAATACCTTATCCAGTGTCCTTCATGGGGTGTCTGAAAGGCGTAACAGTGAGCCTCTTCAACAGGGCAGCGTACATGCTCAAAGGCCAATTGAACAATTTATTTAACTTTTTAAAAAATTATTTAGTGCCCTCCTTATTTTGCAGAACCATTTGCTTCAGAATCTGGACTTAGCATTAACTTTATATGGACATTCGAGATGAGCCTGCCTGAGGCAGATGTTCCCTCCTAAACTCAGGAAGCAATAGGTCTGCTATATGTTGTTCCTGATTCCTTTGTCCATTAGCATTTGAAAGCTGTGGTTGCTTTGAGGCTAGCCTGTGTGCGATACCTTGAGCCTTGCTGAAGGAGCAGAGCCACTGTACAATTCTCACTGGGTAGCTCCTATGTTTCTTCTTTGTTTGGTGACTTCCATTCTCAGTATGAGCTTTTGTCAGAATTGAAGATTTGCAAAACAAGACGGCTCCTAGATTTTAAGTCTGTCTGGGAAATAAAGTCAGATTGCAGTAGAGGAGGTGCTTCCCAAACTCGTCTCAGCATAGGTGATCTAAAACTGGAACAGGTTGTGCAGTCACCATCTTTGGAGTTAATCAAATTTTGCCCGGACAAAGCTATGAGCAACCCGGCATTGCACCAGATAACCTCCAAAGGTCCCTTCTCATCTAAGGGACTTTGTGATCTTGCGATTCTGTAGAGAACAGACTCTTTGCTGCTTGGGCAAACAGTAAAAGAAGCAAAAAGGCTTATTTTATTTGGGTTCTCTGTGCTCCATACTACCTCTGGATCCAGCTGTTAAAGATGCTGAGTAGAGCACTTACTTAAATCAATAAGAGCTCGTGGCACTCAGCATCTCTTTTCTTTCTCTGAAAGATCAGTAAAGGGTAAAAACTAGAGGTCTCACAGTGCGGGCTGCTGCAGATGCCCAGTATTGTCTGCTGTCTCTGAGCTTGCCAGTCAATTGGATTCTGCTGATGAGATTCAACTATGCAACTCAGTCATTTGTAAGAAGAAACTATTCCAGTATGATTAATGCTGTGGTTGATGACGAGGACAGAAAGCGCTTCTTTGAATAATGCCTATAATGGCATATTCCCCCGTGTGTATGTTTAAAGGAAGAGTCTATGCTTATATGAAATTGAGGGCATTTAAGAGGCAGTTAATGACAAGTGAAAATGATAGCTAGGGTAGATTAATTGTTAAATGAATTGTGCCTGCACTTGCTGTCATTTTAATGTGGTATCAGCCTAATTATAAGTATGATGTTATAGAGCAGGAAGGCATCAGGAACCAATATTGTGCGCTTATGTTCAAGCCAGAGGAGTTGAGAGGCTTAGCCATAACAAGTTTTTCACCAGTGTAGCCATATTTTGCTTTTTTTTTTCCTACCTTCTCTGGAGTACCAAAATCTGTATTTTGAATGATATTGTATTTGTAAATTCTTCCCCAGACTTCTTGACAATGCAGTAAAGCAGTATTTACTCGTAATTACTTTAATGTGGGTTTTGTTTGAATTGTTTTCTGGATGAGACTATACCACGTGAACTTGGTTTGGAACACCGCCCATAGATTTTTTTTTCATTTTTTTTTTCCTTGCACTTGATCTCGGGACACTTTATTTAGCTTTGATTTGGCATGGGGCTACTTTACATTAATGCCTTCAATCTGAGCGGAGCATAAAGGAATTACCAGGATGGGAGAGGACTGAAAGCAGCCAGACAGAGGTCTCAGATTGTCATTACTCTGTTGCTGGCAGCAACTCAACAGCCAGAAGAAATCTGTCTTTTGAATTGATTCTGGGTGACAGTGGGGCAACAGTTGCATTCTCTAGCAATCTTTCTTCACGTGTGGCTCATAGTCTCAGCTGAGTCGAGTGAACTTTGAGTGGTTTCTAGAATAAGTGGAAATTGCCACCTATCTTTTGATAAAGTTAGGCAGTCCCTGTAAGGGCTTGGCTTGCATATGCACTGAATGGTTCTTGAGGCCCTTTTTTCCCTGTCTGATTACACTTTTCAAGATCATTTTAAAGAGTTTACTGTTGTGTTTGGAGGGGAAGCAGTTTGGACCCAAGGACACCTAGAGGTTGTGAGCTTTGATTGCTTTCAGCCTGCTGATCTTCACGATCCAAAGTGTTCACTTGAGGAGAACAGTAATATGTCTACATAATGAAATAGGAGAACACTTGGATCTTCTTTCCTAGCAAGAGAAGGGGCCTTCAAATTAGTACCCTACTAAGATGAACTTGGATAGGGATGGACACAGATACAAGCAAGAGGGATCATCATCATTTCCTTCAAAGGGACGCTTGGTGTGTGCTTTGCCAGCCCAGCAAAATAAAAAACTAACAGTTACTAATGTAGTAGGAAATGCAGACAAAGTGGAACAGCTTCTGAAGCTGAATTGTCACGTGGCAAATGGGCATGGAGTGTCATGAATAAATAGAAATTGGGAATCAAAGGATTTCAAACATTGTCCAGGGCAGTCTTGTGATCAGCTAGAACAAAGCAGTCTAAACTGATCTGCTTCCATTTGGAATTAGTCAGGGAAGGATTATCGTGGAGCTGATGATATGAGAGGACAGAGTCCCAGCCTTGCACCAGTGGGAGCCCAGGTAAGAGAAGCCTGCTGAGGCTCTCAGTGAAGATTAGCAGCCCCGTTTGTAATATTACCTCCACGGCATTACTGAGATGGCTCAAACCCAAAGGGTTGGGCAGTAGATTAAGACAAGATTCAAATAGTCTAGTAAATAGCATTGTAGATTTTTTTTTTCCTGTATAAGGCTTGTAAAAACTTGTAGCATCTTTTTTCTAAGTTGTTTTCTTCCTGCATCATTGATTCGGAACCTATTAGTGTTAATAGGCTAGCTGGTTCAAAAAGACCGATGCCACTCCCTCCCGTCAGTCAGGGATCACTTTTCCAGTAAAGGAGGACAGTAAATGTCTTCAGGAAAATTCAGGGGCTGGCTAACAAATTGCAGTTTAGAATACATTACGGATGATGAATGTGATCTCCTTAAAGGGAAATCTATTCGTTTGACTTAGTGCTCTTACGATTAATTGCTTGCCAGATTAAATTGCTCCATAAAACGCACACTACTTTATTCGATCTCTCATGATGAGATTAGCTAGGCCATGCTGGTTCTTTGTATGTTAATTACAAGGGTATTTTCTTCTTCAATTTAAATTGTTTAGCACAGCGTGCTTTCTCCTAGCCTCAGAAAAGATGTCTGTGCTTTTCTTTTGACCACTGTTATATAACCTTACAGCCCTTTTTCCAGAAATGGTCTGGGATTCCTTTATAGAAGTATCTCACGCTGAAGACGACACATTCTGAGATTTTCCTGTATTTTCTTTCCTGTGCTACCAAAACATAGGAATGTTTGAAAAGTGAAAAGCTTACCTAGGGAACAAGATGTTTGCTCTCAGTATCAACTAAAAATGAACACTTCAGCAGTTCAGTGCTGTCGACATTGCTGAAGCTTCAGAGAAGATTTGGAGGGATAAAACATGGGTTTTCCTCTTTCTTGGAGGCCTTCTGTGTACTCACTGACCATACCCACGAGTCTTTTTTTTCCTGAAGATCTACAAAGGGGAATCCCAAGAAAGCCGAATGGCACCAGAATTGTGGTAACAGCCTGAAATTATCGAAGGAGTGAATAGCTTGAGGAAAACTTTAGAAAAAGCCATTTTAAACTCTCGTAATAAATTTTTCCTGGTTTGTAGGATACTGGTTTGTTCCCTCTTCATCAGCTGGGGACCTTACTGTGTGCAACTACTCCATGTGCATGCACCTGTAGCCCCTACCCTTTCTCAACACTAAGTGTGGGATTTGCATATGTCCCAATGTTTCCACAGCAATCTTACAGTGGCTCCATAGGCAAGTTTTTTATTTGGTTTCTTTTTCTTTTATTTTTAATAAACTGTTGTGTTTTTTTTTTTTAAATCATTCATTCTCTGGGTCTAAAATTGGAAATTCTCTCTTGCCCAGCAAAAATACCTATTTTTATTTTCTCTCATATTTTTGATTTTTCACACACCATTCCCTGTATGCTGCTGCTCCCCTCCTCCCAGCAAAGAGTGTCTTATCTTCTACTAGTATTGATTCCCAAGGGCAATTTTTTGCATTAATTAATCCAGTCTTTTATTTGCTTTGCATCCAGAGCTCAGAAAATTCAAAAATGTGTAGCGGAACTAGGGAAGTTTAAGGAAAGTACAGTGAGGATGACTGAGGGTATGAAACTAAATGGGTTATGAGGAGCATTTGTATACATGACAAGGCTCCAGTCTGGAAGAGAGATGGCAGAGAATAAAAGACTATAAAATATTAAATGTCATAGGGAAGTGTATCTGCAAAGAGAGGATGTATCAGAAAATCAGGTAAGTTGAAATCAAATAGATGCTGCTTTGTGTAAAACTTAGGTAAGCTGGGGGAATCTGAAAGGTTATATGAATTTGAAGCAATGATTGTACAAGTTAATGGAAGAAAATTCAATTGTGGGTTACTGATCATACAGGTACCATGTCTGCCTCAGGTATCATCTTGAATTGCATGGGATGGGAAGTGAGAGTCATTTTGGGGGTGATATCACTTTATTCATGTCCTGTTTTTACACCGTTCCCTGAGCTTCTGTTTCTAGCCACTTTCAAACTTGGGTAACTGAGCTGGCCTTTGCTACCTGACTCAGCGTGGCAATTTTTAATATTTTATGTAAATTTTATGTCAGCAACTTCTCAGGAATCAGCTATTTACTTTAAAGCCCCTTTATCAAGAGTAAGGCAACATGCCAACATCCCTATACTACTGCTTACAGGATGAAAGATTGCATTTTACTTATGATCACCCACCTAGGTTATACAAGAGGCTTGTTAAATCTGTCCATAATTTTGTGTCAAGAAAGCTGAAATCCCATCCTAGATGTCTGTAGGATGTCTGTAGATGTCTGTGAAGTTGTCGATTGCTGACATTTTGGCCCACACCAGCTTTGTATACAGAAAAGACGGTCCCCAAGCCTTTCAGAGGCTTTCTGCTGCTGCTTGTTTGTGCCCAGGAAATATTGTCCTTGGTGATTTAGGAGAGGGATGCCTGAAACACTGTACTTTCCTCTGAGCTGCTCTCTGATCCAGCAGCCTTTTGTTGTGGTCTGGAAATGGCAAAGAAATGTGTCATTTTCTGGTGCACTGGCAGAGAGGAGAGAATGCCAAACCTTGGAAGATATGTATTTTTTTTTTTCCTTCCCTTGTGATTTTACTTCAGAATTTCAATCATTATCTTTGCTGTTCCTTTTTTTTTTCCTCTCCAGAAAGAACTCATGGAGAGCTGTCAGGATCATGAACTCATAAATCTCATGAAAGTAAAAACCACGCCAGCCGAGCAAGGCATGATTTTAATTAAGACTAACAGGATTTTTTGCCTTTTTTTCTTTCTTGCTAGCCCTGATTCAAATATAACTGTGGGGAAGAAAGGTTGTCTTCAGTTCAATATCCTACAGTTTGTCAGCTAAAGAAGGATGAGTTGTTCGGACCTTGTGAAACTTCTTTGATCATAACAAAATAAAAAATTAAAGGCACTTAGTGTTTTATTTGGGTAAGGGGACAGATCCTTTTACTTGAGCCTTTGCAGAAGAATGAATTAAACAGGGACATAATCCAGTTCTTCTGTTGCAGGTTACTGTTGCAAAAGAAGTTCACGTTGGATAATTTATTACTCATTCATTTTTCCCTTTGAGTGCTGCAGATCCTCTTGCACTGCTCTATAAATAGAAAGCTCTGAAGACAAACCTCGATTTCACTAAGTCCAAAATCATCAGTTCTCATCCAGTGCACAAGTCAGACGGGTTAGGAAAACAAATGGATCAGGGTGAGACCTCTGCTGCGAGTGCCTCAAATAATGATCGGTTCTTTATATAGAGCATTTATCTATGAAGACCAGCCACGGTGGATTAAAAGAGCATTATCTGGGAACAGGCAGATGCGAAGCAGTGCATCGCACTGTTGTCTGCCACCTCTTGTTGGCCCAGCTGTGGTCACTGGCCGTGTCTGTATGGAGGTGGGGAGGGTCTTTCCCTCACCGAGGAACTGAGGCTTTGTGGCTCCAGATGATTTTCCTGCCCAGTGTTGGTCTTGCAGATTAGTTGTGCCCCGCTATTTTGCCTGCCGCAAGCACCACCACAGCAGAGACAGAACGTGTCTGCTTTGGAGTACACTGCTGATCTGACGTAGTGCCAAACTGAATTTGCCTCCCATCCGCTTCCTCACTAGTCCGTGGTGCCTCTGACAGAGCAAGCCATCTGTGTTACAGCCTTTTTATCTGAGCTTGGGGAGGGGAGCGAAGCAGAGCTATCGTGTTGCCTGCAGCCTGATATTTTTGCAGCACTTTAGGTTACCTATCGTGTGGAAACTTAGCCCTTGCTGTTTAGCCTGTAGAGGAAGCAGGTAACAGTACTCGTTGAAATGCTGGGTGCTGAGGGTGCCTCCAGTTCGTGACTTTTGAAGGAAACCTTTGCTTGTGCATTGTCAGTTACTCAGTTGAAAGAGTTTGCTCAGTGTGGAACGATGCTGCTGTGGAACCCTACTAAGACCCCATCTGCTAAGAGCTTGTATTGATTTGTGTCTTAGTTTATAAAAGCCTTCAATTCTCCTTGTGTAAATGCCATAAATAATGCAGGTGTACTAGATGAAATGTGCTGTAGGAACATCCCAGAAATCATTTTGGTCTGTGTTGAACTGAGCTAATCTAATCATGGTTAGGAGTTTCTCAATAGCTGTGAAGCAAAAAGTATATTGTCTTATTCTATCTTAATGTATTAGTCAGTACACAGGAGTGGGAAGGTACGTATTTGAAAGCAGTAATCAACTTTATAAAACAAGAGTTTTTAATGTTAAAATATTACAAAACTTCATCTGAAACTAGTTGTAAATCATATATATACACACAGTGGAAATAGAGTAAAATCCAGTCCTGAGCCTGTGATTTATCTGCATAATCCTCACATTTGTATGCCTCTTTGTCAGACGGACTGCAGTGCTTCAGAGGCTATATGTATATATACTAAATAAATCATTTTGCCCACTCATAGCAAACAGCCATTTTGCGCTAGCAACATTGCAGAATACATTTTAGTACGGGACATTGATGAATAATTTGTCCTTTTGAGATTCCATGGGCTTTAGGGCAGCAAAATGTATTTTTGGTTGGACTAGGTCCAGATCTGTATGAGAACTCATTGGCAGTCTTGTAGAAAGTATATGGGAGTTTTAGAGGTGACCCGTTTATAGAAATTTAATTGGATTTTTGCTCTATTTTGTTATGTGTAGAGAAAGCAAAAAGGCAGAGAGATGTGGTATTTATTAGACTTTTTTTTTTTTTTTTTTTTTTCTTGTTGTATTAGAAATATCCGGCATATCACAGCTGTGGAAAGATGATTTTTCTTCAGAGTGTTCTGTGGTTATGGGTTCTTGGCTTCTTCTCTGCACTGGGAAGACCAACTGATGGACAGTGGTTCCTGCAGAGGAGATGAATGTATTTGCATGCTCGTAAATTCATTCTAATCAATGTTTCCCTGGCAGTTACTTGATGTTAGTTACCACAGTTGCAAAATGAAGAATGTGTTTACGTGCTATGAGCATTGTTAATTGAGGAAACATGGCTACATCTTATTTTCAGAGCTGAGACTTATTTTCCTGTCGTTTTTCTGCACTTGATGGCCCCAAACCTGCTGATGTGATCAAATGGTACACTGCAGGCTACAGCTACAAGCTAATTTCAGAACTCACTAGATCTGCTTCAAGTTGTAGCATCAGGCGCTTTGTCCTGGCTAAAGCAGGCAAACCATATGAACTAGGCTGTGCTTTGGCAGACAGCTTTTTAGGAATTAGGGGTCATAGGTCTCTCCATTGGTTCTCCAAGTGTTGTTTGCCAACGTGCATGCATTCTAGTTCATCTAGAAAACTTGTGAGAGTAAGGTCAAGAGGTATTTAAGAACCTTTGTGTGTTAGTTTTATACCAAAGACTATTGAAGTTACAGAGTCTCACAGTAATTATGTTGGTGTGAGCAGTGTGCATCAATATCAATGCCGCAGATTCCAAGAATAAGTGATGAGACAACCTGCTTATCATGGAGCATCACCAGAAGGGAAGGATGTAAAGGATGGGCTTCCACAGGTGATGAGTATGAAGTATTGTGCTACGTGGTATGTTCTCCAGTGATCAGGAAGGACACGTGAATTTCGGATATATTTTGCAGTTACTGGAAGGCAGGCAGAAGGTTAAATCAAGAAGTGGATGAGGCAGAGTGATCTGAATTGCTTTTTAACATATCTGGCAGTGCAGTTCACAAAAAAAATCAAGTTCTTGCCTGCCAAAGAGGGGCTATATCTTAAAAAGCAGTGACTTAAGAAGCATTGACTGTCAGCTTTACTATAGATCTCTCATGAAGTGTTCAGCTAAAAAGGTTTATTTGACTCTTGAATTATTAGCAGGAATGGGAAAATGACTTTTATAGTCATATATTTTTTGCAGGTTTAGCTGGTGTCTTTCAAAAAGGGTATTGAAAAAATTGGAGAAAGGACAGAGAACACTTGATTGCCTGAGAGGCTAGTAAAAATGCTTTTGAGATTTCAGCACGTTAAACTCATTAAAAGAAAAGTTGAGATATTGTCCTTGCAGTGCTCAAGCATCTTAGAGACGACAAAATTACAAAACAGAACTCAAGGCTAGATGCTGAAACCAAACTGAAACTACAAATTAGGTACCCATATTTGATAGGTAATTAAATTAACCATTGTAGTAAACTATAGAACTGATTTAGTTCTTTTGCCCTCTTTGTATATGAACAGGATACCTTTGTGGAAGATGCTCTAACTGGCTACTGGTATGAGACTACACAGTGCAAGGGTAATGTAAAATGCAACAGCCAGTTGCAACAGTGATATACAGAAGTTCAGATAAGCTGATCTAGTGTCTTGTAGTTACATGAATCAGCTAAAGACTCAAAGATCTAATTTTGCATTTAAAACTTAACATTCAGTCTTGATTCCTGTGCTTCGGGCTTGTATTTTTGCATTGAGACAACTGTCTCTGCACATCAGCCTTAGACCTCCTGAAATTTATTAGCGCAGCGATTAAACAGAAGGGCTGCTCTGAGATTTATTTTGAGGGGTTGTTGCTTGTGAGAGCATGGGACAGGAGAGATTCAAGATAATGACAGTGGGCTGCAACCTTCTATTTTTTTCTGTAGCCCGCAGTCACAGTGATGGCCATACTCAGTACGTATGGGCCAGGGTGGATGAGTTGTGCTGCAAAGCAATGCAGAGAAATCACTGACTGGCTTGACTCACACTCAAAATGTCACATTTGTCATTTGTATTTTCAGCCATACGTGTTTCAGTTCTTATATGGGAGCTGGAATTTTCCCCATTGTGTTTTAGAACGGCAACAGCTTTATAATAAGCTGTAATGGCAAAGGAAAGCTTGAGTGTTTCAGAGTCTGTTTTTTAGTCTATTACTTGTTTTAAAAAAATATGTTTTTCTTCCTAAACGAGTCTTCCTCAGCCTTCCATGTTGTGGAATTGATGGACAGGAGCAGTAAATCCATGCTGGGATATGGCTTCAAACTTAGAGAATTAAATATGATGTTTATTTCAGTCTCTACTGTGAAAAGCTACCATCAAGTACATACGGTGTAAGTGTTGTTATAGTGTTACTATAGTACTGGTGTCCAACACTGGTCTTGAGGATGCTGGAGTCTTTAGGTCAAGACACCCTTTGCCATAGGAGGTGCTGCTTCCAGGGTCTGGCAGCCTGCCTGTCCAAAGAGGCCTCATCTCCATGCTTGCAGGCACTCTGCAATTTTAATACAAGCTGCACTTCCTATAGCAAACCTTTACATGTAAAGGTAGGGCAGGAACCGAAGCTTAGTGGTGCCCACTGTCAGGAAAACGTCAGCTGAGCAGGATTCAGCCCCAGCAGAGTGGGCTGTGCTGAATCATAGCTCCTGCTGGAGCTGGAGCAGAAGACGACCTTTAATGGTTAACTGTCTGCCTTGAGTTTCTGTGAAATGGCTAAAACCACTTTAAAGTGATGGTATGATTGATGGTATGTTGAAAGCCAGTTTAATGAAACTGGGAAGGCAGTCAATACTTGACATAGCTCTATTACTAGGTCATGAAGAGCTGGTTTGAGCAAGGGTCTAAAAGCACAGCACAGCCTGTTTGGAGCTCATGTTGCTGCCCCAACGTGTAAGTGAAAAGAATCTACAGGAGCTAGAGGTCGATCTTTGCTCTTGTCATGCTGCCTCTTAATTCCATCTGTTGAATAATGGCAGAGGTGTTTTGGGTGCAGTAAGGCATGAAGGTTTGCCATTGCTACTCACGTTAAGCACTGTGTTTACTCCTGCTCTCCCGTGTTCTTTGTTCTTCTGCTGGCTCTTCCTGCTCATCACGGTGCAAAAAGAAGACTTAGAGGATTGCCTGAATATTAATTTTTCAAGCTCTTAGAGATCTGTGAGAAGTAAAGGTCATGGATAGTATATTGGCTCCCATTAGAGCAGAATGACGAACATGCTGAGGAATGGATGGGCACGTCAGCCTAGGGCAATGTACCCCAGACTTGGTCCTGATGTCAGCACCTCTGGCCTCCTGCCGGGGCCGATGGCTATATTTTGTACAGAGCGGTTGTACATCTCCTCTGAATGCAGGGATGCAGCACCTGAAGGCTACGCATCTGTGCATCTTGACCTGAGCTTCCTGCTACGTGGCAAGAGGAAAGCTGCTGGAAAGCAGGGGTGAGCTGTTAGCCTTGAGGACCTAGTAGGGTGTGCAGTTTGTATAGATGCGCTCTGCAATGAAATACTCTGTGCAGGAGCCACTGGGTTTATATTAGATTGGAAAGAACTCGGATGTAATCATTTTCCAGTGGAAGCTGAAAACAAAATACTTTGCAATATTTGCCAATTCCTATTTTGAAACATCCTCACCTCATTTTTTAATTGTTGGATGCTTTCAACATGAACACTTGGGTTTTCACAGTTTCCCCTCCCCCAAAATCTTGTATGCCAAAGTTAGGCTGAAATCTTGAATTTTGTCCAAATGAAGTGTTTGATCAATTCAAAGAGAAATAATAAATTTTCATGGAGGTTAAAGATCATAGAGCATCATTTGAAACCAAGTCAGGTTTTTAAATTTTGCAATCCTTTCTAAGAAAGTGCTTTTCAACTCTGTTCTAATTTTGATCATCTTTCTTGCTGAGTATCACAACGTGGCTTCTCTGTAAAGCCAAATATAGATCTGCCCTTTAGAAAGCATTCAAATTTTTTTTTTCAGTTTGTTTTTGGTGGTTTTTTTTTTGTTTTTTTTTTTTTTTTTTTGAGACACATATATGCAGTTTTCTCTTTTTCATATAGCATGTTGCCAAGCCTTGGCTCTCTTGAACTGGTAAGTGTCGTTGCTTATTAGCATCAAATGCCACAGCCCATATCACTTTTGCTGTGTTGCTCAGCTAGCACGTGTTGGCTGTTAAAGCAGCAATTAATCCCTTTGATATTGAAGGGGTTCTGTAATCATCTGACCCGGTATTTAAAATAATAACCAAAGTTCTCTAATGATTTGCATGGCTTAATAGGAGTCTTGCTACAGACAAGGGAATTTCGCCACGCAAGCTAACTTGCATAGCTCTGGGAAGCTGGTGCTGAGGATTGCTTTTTCAATGCAGTCAGGAAAAGGGTGACTTAAGCAACTGCAGCGTGGGTGAAAGGAAAATGGGGTTTGGTGGATGAACAGTAGGCAGCCTGATTGTTTCACATAGCACTAACAGGCTTTCTGGAGCAAGTTTGACTAGTATTTTTGGAGCAAGGTCTTATGCAGCATTTTACCTGGCAGTGCTGTATCAGTTACGTGAGAGCAGCATTTGACCTAGGTTAAGCTGTCAGAAATTTCTGAGCGTGTTCCCCTCAATGATACGTAATTATGCACATACCGATAATGAATGCAAGCCAAGGCAGTTGAAATTGTGCAGACTTTTTCCTTTCTAAATGTGGGTGAATCTGCCATATCAGTCACAGGAACGTACAGTGATTCTTGGTGGTATTTAACAGTGTAATAATGACCTGTATGTGTATGGAACACCTTTTGTATGGTATGCCTAACCTTCCATATTTCCCAAAATGCTTAATTTGAGGAACTTTCCCTTGTTAGTGTATGGCAAACATGGCCATACACTATGTGTATGACAAATATTTCTAGTGCTGAGATAATATTGCTAAAGCTGGTTCATGAGCAACATAAGGAACAAGATCTAGCCCCATGTATGAAGATAAGGGTGGTGAGGTGGAGTAGGAGGCTGTCTGCTACGGTGAGTGGAGTGTCAGGAAAGTGTCACCTGCTGTCTTTGAATACAAGAGCTAAAAGGGATTGAGGAAAAATTAAGTAACTTAATACAGCTCTGCATTTTTTGCCAATGCAAGCGTAACAGTAAAACTGCAATTCAAGATTCCAACAGCCTTTTAATGCTATGAAGATTTAGGTGTTTGGAGCTATTCTGAATCAGAGAATATATAGAAATTAATGTGACCAAGTGCAGTGACTTCCTTTTTGGTATTAGTTATTTCGCAAATATGCAGGGCCTATTTGTCTCCTTACATCAGTTTTGCTTGGTTTTCCTTGAGGGTAACTTCTTTTCATGTGGCCTCAATTTGGCTGCTGAACTTGAGGAATTGTGTGGTCCTCTCCATCTGCTGAGTGCATACAGACCTTGTCAGGTACAACTGAACACATGGATGCTCCATGTTTAAAAAAGAAAAGGAAGGGAGGTGATAAAACACGTTCGGGGTTGCACTACCCAGAGGTTTGCCCAAGGTCTGGAAGGTGTGATTGGTTTAAGAATTGTGGAGCTTCACACAGAAAGTAGCTTGTGCTATCTGAAGTCAGTGCCCTGTTAGAACAGAGGTACCTCCCACTGTGTGGCTGTATGTTAGCTATTACAGAGAAAAAGCAAAGCAAAACTTCAGCTCTTTTCACAAAGAGAAGTCCAGGTCTCATTTCTGCTTGCAGATCCTGTACCACCTGTTTGGTATCACATGTAACAGATGAAAAACCACGTGCCTTATTTTTTTGTGTTATGTTTTCTTAAGAGCCTTGAAGAATGCTTTAAAACTTTTAAAGCATAAAAGGCATCATAACAGAATACTGTAGGAGTTGGGACTTTTACTTGTTTGATAGGGAAGCATCAATGATTAACTTTGAAGCACTTGGTGCTCCATTGCTTCTTAGCTTGGAGAACCATTTCTAAACAGAAATTGCACTCCTGGCCTTGCCTTCAGTAACACCCATACAAGGAACGGCAGAAAAAATAAATGTAGGTGTAAATTACAAAACGAAAGCTTTGAGGGAACAGTGAACACGGGTCTACATGTCAGGTGTGATGGTGGGTGAGTGGAGATTGGGAATTTGACAAGAAAATCATCCTCTCCTCCTTTGTGCAGCACAGGAGATGATGTTCTCAAAGCACGCTAGTCTTGTCCTTCAGCTGCCATTTCAGCTGAATATTTTTGTCAATGTTGGGCTGATGTTTGGGGCAGGATAAGGATGTGCCCCAAAAAAAATGCATGACATTTTTCTCTGCAGTCACAATGGATTTAATAATACCCACCTGTCATCAGCAGGGCAGCTGATAACTTGTTTGACTGTAATAAATCACTTGCTTCTAATTGTCACACCTTAGATATTGAGAGTAGGTTTGTGAGGTCTGCTGAGGTTGGGACGGAGGGAGCTTGGGCTTTCAGGGAAGCAGATCTAGTTAAGGGAACCAAATAGGAAAAAGGTTGGGTGCACATGAGATACGGTAAAGGAGCTACGTAACTATGATGGGATGCTCGTCACTGGTCCATAAGCCAGTTATCCTGTCTTAGGAAAAGAGAGTCTTAGTCAACTACAGATTCTTAAGGCTTTCTGACATGAAATAGATATCATAAGAGTATCATTCATTCAGCTGTAGTGGTATTTGGCTCTGTGGATATCCATGACACTAAAAACCAATTTGTCCCCGTCCTGAGTGACGTGTGATAACATCTTATTGAGGACGTTATATTCGCTCTGAGGTAGTCATCAGAGTCCATGATTTGGTCTTGGTCCTGGGTTTTCCACAGGCAAGGAGGAGAGGCATTGCTGTAGCTGCTCCCATCAGGTGTTTCTCAGCAGATGTGATTCTCATTTGCATGTGCCTGGTGAGAAAATACTGGGAGGTTTACAGCATCTTGTATTTTCAGAGGAATGGATTGTAAATTACGGGTTTCGGTCTGTGTGGTAGCAGGTAGCGTCTGAGTGGTTAAGGCTGTGAACTCTGTTTAGATCATTATATGGCTGTGCAGGTGCAGCCGTAGTGACACTTACTGTAATTAAGTTAATTAAATATCATTGTGGGACTCAACTTCATTTCCTTTGTAATGTAGGCTTGACTGTAGCTGATTCTTGCTTAGTCAATGTTCCTTTCCCTCTTTCCCTCGCTGGGATTTGATATCCCAGCTACTTCACAACTAGATTGCGTTGTTCTGGCCTGTTACTCAATCCAGACAAACAGTGATGCTTCAGTGCCTTCCTTTCCCCCTGGGACTTCTGTCACAGGCACGGTTTTTACGGTGAGTCAGTAGAATAAAGTTACGTTATGTGACCTAAAGAGAGATTTCTGTCTTGGTTCCAGTGTGCAAACAGGGTGTGCAGGGCCACCTGCAACACCAGCAGGCTCGCACCTGACACGATGGGGAGTAAGGGTCATTGCCACATTGTCTGGATAATTTGAGGCTGATGGCAAGTGTTCACTAAGTTAATTAGACTAGCAGCTATACCCATTGCCTTTCCCAGAGAGCTTTAGAAGGTCCCAGTGGGACGATTTATAAACTTCTTAAATTTCTCTCTTTGCTATGGTTGGAAGGCGGTGCGTGCAGTCCACATGGTGCTCGGCACTAAACCCAGCATCCAATAAGCCAGGTTTTCTGCTTTCCTTAAAGTTAAGTACCCTGTGATAAAATAGTAATAAAGTTACTAATGGACACAAAACTGAAATATTTTAAATAGCTTTTATCCTGTTTGAGGTTCTGTAATGTATTGTGTCTCAGGAGGCTTGGATGGAAGGCTGCAATGTGAATTATAAACCAACGGGTAGATGCTGACCCACTTACAGTGGCTGTTGAGAATAAATATTTGCAAGAAGTTCTTTCCTTGTGGTCCTCACCAGAGAAGGTAGCTCTGCAAATCTGTCTGATAAATCACTGTGAAAATCACCCTTCTTTTTTTTCTTTTCACATTCAGGACTGATTTTTTTCTACCGTCTGGACTTAACTGTTTCTTCATTATTTCATATCTTGTTCTCTGTTTTGGAGAGCAGGTTGCATTATACAGGAGGGAATTGTGGCTGAAGGGCTCTACGTGGTATTGAGATGTTATTTTTCATTGCTCTAAAACAGCTAGCTACTACAGAGTATTGCATTGTTTACGTCAAAGGCTGCTTAAATACTAAGACCAACCACTTACTTGGTTCCTGGACTGTATTTTCCGCTTGCTTGGCACATCTGAGGAATTTTGTCTGAACAAATGGATATATATATGAGATGCGGGGACTGGGGAGCGTGCTGCGGAAAAGGTTGATTAGAATCTGAAAAAGGCACTTCTATATTAATATTGTTTGTTATGAACTTGTGCGGATACTGAGGCAGGGCCAAAACCATGGGGTAGTAGGCACTTTCTAAAAGCATATATTGAGAAGCTCTTGTTAGAAAGCTTCTTATTTTAGAATTTGGTTGAAAATTCAAAATTGGTAAGGTAAGACAACTGTGGAAGACTAGGCATTGTGCTGTTTGTGCTTAAACATCCCATTCAGTGGCAAGAAATCCATCTTGGCATGGGCAGCTCTCACATCTTGAACATGCTAGACTGTTGTGTGTTAGTGCCCACCAGCCTAAGACCAGGGGGCTGGTTTTATGTTTGTGAAGTTCCTGTGTTCTGTCAAACAGCACCAGTTCTGCTCAGAGAGGTAAGCATGTGTAATTCAGGAGGAATGGGAGGTTAGTTTTTAATGCCCTTGCTTTGGTCAAAGTAAGAAATCACCGTACTCTTTTCACTGGTAGCCAGTTGTTTCAGAGCAATGAAATGCGTCATAGTGTGTCGTTTGATTTCTTTTACAAATGATGTGATCAAGACAAGAAATTTATTCCTTACCAAGTCACAGCTTTGTTGCAGAAGACCAGTCAATGACCAGACCAGCAGAGGGGTGGGAGCACAGATCCAGTTAGTGCCCTGTGCTTCAGTGGACACTTTCACTCCCAATATGTAGGCAGTATTTTCTACTTTGTCATTCATTTAAACTAGCAGTGCCATTGGTTGTGTACATTTAGGAATTCTGATGCCTGCTTATTTAGAAAAGGGAACAGAAATGCATCTAGGCTATGACTGAGCTGTGAGTACACCTGGGAGAGTCTCGCAAGAATAATTCCAGCACTGCTTTGGCTGCAGGAACAGGACTTGATAAATTCACAGAGTTGTGCTTTGTAGTGAGGCACTGCAGCCATCCCAAAAGAGTTAACTGCTCACCCATGAAGACTTTCTTAGAAAAGAAGTCAAAGCAGAAGTGGTTTAAGCGTGAGGATGGAGGTATTTGGTTTGCTTGGCTTGAATGTATGAGTGTGAACTGTAAGAAGAGAAAATCAGCACGTCCTGCTATAAGGACATCAGGTTAGTATCCAGCAAGCAGTGGGACGATGCACTGCAGAGCTGCATGCGGGGTCAAAAAGCACATCCTCTGCATTCCTTGCAGAACAGGGCTTGGTAAAACAATGCAGGGAACTACTAGAGGCTCAGTTGGCAAGTGTGCGCTCTTGAGTCCCTTCCTTATTAAATAAATAGACCATGCATCTCCCTCTACCACGGAGCCTGTCATCACAATCAATAGGTTTCAGTATGGCAGAATTGAATAGGTGTGGTGGGTTTATTCTTGCTGTGAAATTACAGAAGTGCTGACTCAAATGTTTTCTCTAAGCTGTAAAGTAACTGCTTTTGACTAAAATATTCTTTTGTCTTGGATTCTTCCCTGCGGTTTGTTATTGTGTCTGGAAGATGCCTCCCCCTGTGAGTTGCGGACTTTCAGCTTAATGTCAGTACTCATTAAAGTGTAGGAGCAGAAGAAATTTAACAGACTGGAGTTAAACTGCAGCAGAAGGAAGAATTTAGTGAACCATTCCAGGGGGTTTGCTTGGGTTTAATTGGTGCACGCAGCTTACGTATGGCAGGTATGTGTACTTCATAGCGATGCCTCATGGACACGTGATAAAATAATCTAAGCCGTCTCACCTCCTGCCAGGTGGAGCTGTACGTACAGAGTAACTCAATCTGATTGTTACAGGCACTGAACAGATGGGGTTTTACTGCCTTGGGTGCTGGGAGTGCATGAGAGAGCGCTGCCAGCAGGATCCTTGCCCCAAACTGCAGCTTGCTGAGATGCAGCTCGCTGCAGGAAGGCAGGCTTGTGGCTGGCAGTTGTTGCACAGGTCTCCAGCAACTCTGGTCGTGGTGGTGTGAATGGGGCAAGAGGCTAAGGGGTTGCTTCATTTTGGTCTCTGGGTTTACTTGCTGCCTTGTGCCTGAACAGTGTACAATGTATTGCATAGTAAACCACCGAGCCCTTTTCGTTTTGTGGAGGTGATTTTTGTATCCCCATACAGGGAGAAGCTAAGGCATGCGAGAGGGTGAGGGATCTGCCCTCACAAGAAGGCAGAAATTGGTTGTTTCTTGATTCCTGTTCCTGAACAATAACCACTGTATTTTGGGTCTCCCTTTTGCAGTACAGCAACTTTATAAAGTGGAATTTGATGGAAGACAGTTAAGCCCCTTCTTGCTTCTGCCTCTTCCCAGCCCTTTTCATGGTGGTATGAGCTTAGTGCATGCTGGAGTTCTTGTCCATCTCAGAAACGGTCAGTTTTTATTGCAGAGAACAAGTTAACTGGCTGCCTTTGCCGTGTATTCTGCTTTACTGCCCCATGTGCTGTGTTGCTATGAGCCTTCAGTTGAGAAGATGAATGGGTGTAAATTGATATAAAATCACCCTTTATTTCTTGTGAATTCTAAATACCACTCAAGTGTTGCTTCTTCTCTGTTCCACTGTAACAGGATGCAGGAAGAAATGAGCTTGTGGTGCTACCTTTATTGTACAAGAAACGTTTGGGTGTACACAAGAATGCTTTGTGCCAGGCTCTGCATGCTGGGCCAGCAAAGCAGGAGCAAAGAGCAGGTTCGTGCGGTGAATGAAAGCTCAGCACTTCCATCTCCAAAATGAGCTTTGCAACCTTTCTGTTCTTCCCTTAGCCTACGTCCCAGCACCTCTCGCGTGCTTAATTTCACTGCTCAGGATGAGAGGACAGCGTTGTCTTGTGGGACTCTGGAAATGTAGCTGCCGTCAAGCAGGAGTGGGTATTAGACAGCTCATCTGCAATAGCTTGATGGGGAGAGTTTGGAGGTCAGAGAAGACGTGCAGAAGCACTGCCTGCCTGAGCACTGTGATTTTGCTTTCCCTGCACATTGGACCCAGACCAGCTTGTCACGAGGTGAAGGCGGGCAGGGGTGCTGTTGCTTGCTACTGTGGGTACATGTGGACTAGAAGATGCTCAGAGTTAGGGACCAGTGGTATAGTGGTGCTGGTGTGCTTCACTTCCCACGTGTGTTGTTACAACTAGTGGCAAATCAAATTGAGGAATCAATTAAATCTCCTCTTTCCATGCATGTCACATCAGTTTTCACAGGAGCCCATTGCTGTCAGCACACTCTGCATCTTCAGAAGTTGTTTCTCGATATTTTTACCCTGAGCTCCTCTGAAGGACAGCACAGGATTTTTCTGCTTAGTGAGGAGTGACACCAGGCAGACCAACAATTTTTAATGTTTCTTCTTGGCTGGAGAGCTGCTGTCGCCAGTGCAAAAGCAAGCCCTGTTGGAGAGAAGACAGTGAGGGATGCGAATGCAGCTCACTGGAGGCATACCTTCTTGCACTGTACTTCAAGGTGAAAGCTGCAGTGGGAAATGTCCCCGTTTTTTGAGAAACTAAAAAAAGGCCCACATGATGGTTCCCCCACTCCTCACTTTCCAACCCATACCTTTTTGATGGAGAAAAGTCTAACAGCAGTCAGCTCAAGCCTGGCCAGTTGTAGCTGCCTCAAGCAGCCAAAGTAGAAGCCCTTGGCTGTCAGAGCTTCCCCATTTGCTGGGGACAGGCTGCCCTGTGCTTGGCTGATCCTGCTCTGATCATCTCTGTCCTGCAGTCTTTTCACCTCTGCTTTCCTTGATCCTATCTATCTCCTGTTCCCTGTTTGTGCTTCTTCCTTCAGTATTCTTTATTTTCTTTTTTTTAAACCTTAGTTTAGTTCTAACTGAAATATTTCATGATCCCCAGTAAAAGCTGTGCCATTATGTTTTCTTTGCACTGCACTTCTTGCTCTGTTTCTGAGCTTTCCCTCTCCTCTTGCCTTTGAGACCACCAGCCCTTTGGAACAGGGGCTTCCTACCAGTATATTTTTATGGTGACAGTGGGACCCACTTGTACTGTCTAATAACATGATTAATCCAACTAGTGCAAACAAATGATTCATTGGCATTTAGGTTCCTAAATCAGGGCAGAACACTTCATATTTTTTTCCTGCAATCCTTCCCTTCCTCCTAAAGAAATAAACGCAGAAAGTAAGTATGTAATGTGTATATATAAATAAATGTAAGCGTCCTGTGTTGTTCAGCCTGGAAAAAATACAGGATCATTTGTGTCTCTGCATGCCTTCCTGTGCCATGGTAGCTAGGTAGCTTGCTCCCTGTGAGTCGCACAAAGTGATGAGAATGTGTTTTTGTGAGAGCACTGGCATGGCTGTTCTGCGAACGATTCTCGCTGGGAGATGGAGGAATAAAGAAAGTGGAGATCACTTTTGGTGTGCCTCAGAGCGCTAAGCATCGACCTCGAGGCAATCCACCGGGTTTTTATGGCTCCTGACCCATTGTTTCACCTTCTGCCTGTTAAAATTCCTTCCCTTGTCCAGTGACAGTCTTCTCTGCTGCTAGTAGACTGCCCAAGTGTGAACCTGTCAGAGGAGGCAGTGTTGTTAAAGTGACACCTCTCCAGAGCTGCTGAGATTTCTGGTCCCTAGAAACTGATGTCCCAAAAGCACTTTGAAATTTGTACAACAAATGGCAGCCAGCCCCACCAGGAGATGTGCGGTATGGAAATAAGTGTGTATGCTGGCAAACACTCGTTGGGGCACTGCAATGTTCTGTCTTTCAGCTGACGTTTTACCATTTCCTTGCTGTTCAGACGTGTTGAAGATGCTTGTGTTCCATGAGTACCAAACAAGGCTTTTCTTTTTTTTTCCTTCATGGTCGATACAAAAATCTCAGCGCACAGCCCATCAGAAACCTTTTAGAAGAGCTTTAACCACTCCTTTCCCTCTCCCCAAAGGAGGTACCGCGTACTGGCTGATATTCCAATAATCAAGGCAATCGCTGTATAAAAATAAAACGCTGCCAAGGCTCAGCTGCTACATGCTGGCGTGTGAACTAATGACAGCAAAGCTGCTGTTCTATTGTCCGTAAGGGGGAGACTGTGCTTAAAAGCTACCGTCCCCCGTTGTTTCCAGGAGCACGCGCCTGTGGAGCAACAGCTTTTGCAAAGTGAAATTCCAGCTGGTTCTCGGCAGCCCAGGGGGCCAGTTGCCTCGAAGTATGCCCCAGGGACGGCGTGGGTTTCAAAAGCTGGAGGAGTAGCGGAGCCATATCTGAGTCGTTTGTGCAGAATGGCCCCGTTGCTACAGGGGCTGGGTAAGGATGGCGTTTCTCGTAGCAGGTGTGAGGAGCTGTGCCATGAGCCAGAGCCTGGCCTGAGTAGGGTGTGCTCGGTGGTGAGAACCTGGCTGCACAGAGGGCTGAATCCAAGCCCTTCGTGTACCGCTTCCCCAGGCTGCCTGCAGGTTGAGGAAAACAGCTCTGCAGAAAGCTGCCTTGGGAAGGTGTTCTCAGCAAAGGAGAAACAAATTAAATGGCTCAACTTCTTCCTCTAGTTGCTGAGGAGTTGTCCATTTGCCTTTAGGGAAAAGAGGAAGGAGGCTTGAATTCCTTCTCCTCTTTAATGTCTGTTGATTCTTCCTGTGCTGGCAGCTGGCTGCTGCTTTGCTTTCCCTGGGCGAGTCCCAGCTGTGATTGCAGGTGCCGCTCCGCTAGCTCACATCCGAGCAGGGACTTGGGAGCAGGCGGCCCATGTTGGAGTGCTTCACAGCAGTTGGATACAAATGAATGCTAAATCTGTTCCCTGGTAAATGTTGGAACCGTGTGAGTGCACTGAACCCTGCCGAGCTGCCAAACCTTCTGTCAAGCCAGAAGTTAAGTTGTTTTAAGTCTGTGTTCCCATTTTTTTTTTTCAATAGATTGTAGTGTGTCCTGTAGGAGTATAAATATGACTCCAGCCAGGCGTGAAACATGCAGCTTGAAAGCCACAGCGTTCATGAGGCTGGGTAATGGAGAGTGTGGTTGTGACTCACAGGAGCTGCTTTTCTTGTCAAATTGAGACAGGAAGAGGCTGGGAACGTCTCTACCTGCCTCCTTGCTCTCCTCTGGAGGGAGGAAGGGTACAGGGAGCTTGGCAGGGGCCCTCCTGGATTGGTTTTACTGATATAACTGCCAAGGCAAGCGAGACAACAGAGGCCCCTCTGTGCTGAGCGTGTCCTGGTGCTGTAGGAGTAGCCACAGGGGGTGTCTGCCCTGTGCATGGACTAGACTTGTGTTGATAATATGTGTGGATGCTGCAAGGAATCTGCAGGTTCTGATGTTGCTTTTATTCCCCCCCCTTCCCCCCCCCTTCATCTTCCCCTTCTTATCCCCCCCCACTGTTATTCTTTATCTGTGCATTTCAAGAGGTGAGAGTGCTTCCAGGCTGGTTTTCCTTCCACCAGCTCCGAACATCCACCCAGCTCCACCACCATTTACTCCTGAGCTCAGTCACCAGCTCTTAGCTCTGATGAGGTTTTGAGAAAGTAGCTGAAAGCCTTTCTGGCACGGCGAGGAGTGGGGAGGAGGGAACCCATTAGAGTGCCACGGAGGGAGCTGGAGTGAATTTTCATGCTGATGAACATGAGAGCGAAAGCCCTGACTGCTGCTGCGATGTAATTTGGCCAGGCAAGTGTTCTCCAGGCACCATCAGCACACATCTGTGCTGAGCACTGATGTGGGCTGTGCCCATCACGAGCCTTTACCTTGGCACTGGGTCTCACGAGTAAAGTCCTAGCCAGGCCAGTTGCAAAACCTAGCATGGGGAGGCTGGTAAGTCTTGCCATTTATCTTCTCAGCTGCACCTGAAAAGCAGAGGGGAGGCTGAGGAAATATTCTTGCTGCAGATGGATTTTTTTTTTTTTTTCATATTTTACTTCTCATTTGGATTTCTCACACCTGCCTCTAGATCCACCTGGAAGGGAGTTGGGGGGGTACGTTGCTGCAGCCAGAGATACAAAGCAGAGGAGTGGGACTGATCAGCATTCTGCTGCTGTGTTTGGGACACTGGCATGAGTTATTGCTAGTGACCTAAGCTGGGACTGAGGTCTGAAGTCGTTGTGGTAGTCAAAGTAGTGGCTGCAGTGATGGATGGCCGCAAGTACGAGCTGACTACTGAGCTTCAAAGCAGAGTGCAAATCAACAGCAAAAAGCCACCAGCTTCAACACTTCAGGCAATAAGATTACATAGAGCAAGACATCCGGCAATGCCAGCTCTGGACAGGATCAAGAGATAAAGTTCCCAAGCAGGACGGGGAAGCAATGTCCAGTTTTGCTGTCTCTTTGCTGGAACTGGGCAGTCTGCAGGCTGGTCCCAGCAGGCAGTGACTCCCCCTGCCAGAGCCACGAGCCCGGCCCCTTATGTGCTGGGACAAACGGACCCACGCACAGGGCAGTGCCTGCGTTTGCATTTTCCGATGAGCGTGTGATTGAATCAGCACAGGGCTCTCAGCGGGGAGTTTGCCTTCAGCAGAGCAAGCAGTATTTTGTGTTGAGGGCTTCTTGGAGGACCGTGGCACCAAGTGCACCGTCTCAGGTTGAAAGGGAGTTTCTTCTGTATACCTACGCTGTTCTGGAGACCTGTGAAAATTTATCTTCTTTGTTTCAGAGCCATCATCAATCACTTCAACCCGAAGATAGAGTCTTACGCTGCAGTGAATCACATATCGCAGCTCTCCGAGGATCAGGTAAGCCAGGCGTGTGACGATCTCTCTTTTCACTTTGACCTCTGGAATCTGGGTATTTTGGAGTACCTTGTGCTCAGCGGGGCTGAAGATGTGCAACAGTATGGGGGGTGGAGGCAGAACTCTAGTTGCTTGTTCAGGTGTGGGTGAGAGGAAGACAAACAAGGCCTTAAGCAATTTTACTATCACATGCAGACACCTCGGTCCTGCAAACGCAGTAGGAAAGGTAAAAATGATGAAAATGTGAAGCACTGTCAACAAGTGTGGTTAGAGACTGAGAATCCTGGCGTTTAGAAGGAGGCAGGAAGCTTTTGGCAGTGAATTTACTTGTCAAAGAGGTGTTGGACATTTGCTGTCATATTGGGCAATTAGAACTTGAGCAACAGGTGGTGGAAATGCTCTAGGATAATTGAATTCAGTGTCCTGAACAGTTGTTTTGGGTGGATTTTTGGAAAAGAAGAGGTTTAAATATAGAAGGTGATAGGGTTAGGTTTCCCTTCCTTAATTTGCCCTGGTTTCCTCTCTTCGTGTCCTACCTGTATTGTGGAAATGTGGCTTCTTGAAAATAGGCTGCTGTGCATGGTCTCAGGAAGGGAAGAGGTGGCCTATTTCCCAAAATAAAATATTTGGATTGTATGTTAATCACTCTTGGAGAGGTGAATTGACTACAGGAGTTGTGGTAGAGAAAATACAGAGTTGCCATGCCACTTGAGCAAGACACAGGTGTGTCAGCACCCCTGGACCTTGTGGAGCATAAGTCGTGTAAGCAGTCTAGGACAGACCTCCTTGGAGTCGCCTTGGATTGCTGCTTCCACTGATGAGGTCCTGTGCTTGTGTCTGTTAAAAGGTCCTGACCATGTCTTACTCTACAACTAGTTTTTCTCCCTCTCTTTCACCCCCTGTCCAGGATACTTTTCATCATTACTTGCTGATATCCTCCCATGCTTCCCACTAACCTTTCCATTTATTATCGTACTTGATCTGAAACGAGTAAAACCCCAAAGTCTCAGGTTGAATGCTGCACTAATGTGGTGGAAAAAAATACAGACCCTACTGCTTTTTTTATTCTCTTCTTAATATAGCTGGCTAGAAGAACACTGGTTTTAATTTACTCAATTTTTCTGTATTGTTCTGCCTCTGAGAGTCCCTGTACCCCCAGCTATGCTTTGTGATGGCTCCTGTTATAAATCCTTGTTCATTGATGATACACTGATTGCATCGACCCAGGCCTCTAAAAAAAGAAAAGCCTTTGATAGCCTGATTTAAATGGGAACTTGGGTAGAAAGGAATTTTGCGTAGTGTTTAGGTTAGACTGAGGAAGGAAACGAGCTTTTCACTGTCAGCTCTGCATAGTTTTCATCCCCCAGCAGTTCAGGGAGGTCAAGTTAAATCCTTTCTTCCCTGTGTTATTCTTTAAATAAAATCTGTAGCAGCAGGCAGATAATGAAATCAGTGCTGATGCACGGAGCATTTTGAGGAAGATGATTAGGAAGCTGAAAGACATATTTCTCCTCTTCTTTTCTCCCTTCATGAGCTCTCTCAATGAAGGGAGAACATCAAACAAAGCAAAACAGTAATAGGCCCTGGTGAACTGCAGAGGAATAACGGAGATGTCACTGGAGAGGGACTGTGTGGTCTCAGGGAGGGTGGTTAGTCAGCTCTCTGCAATTTGCTGCACCAGCAGCGGAGTGACAGAAGACGCACCTCTACATCTAACTGGCCAGTGAGCTCAGGTCTGTGTTTGGGGCTCTGGTTTCCCCTCCATCAGTTGCCAGCCCACGTGGGAAGTACGTGACTAGTAAAGGTAGGTGGCTGGGGTCAGGGTCAGGCTTGTTCAACAAACTGAATTAGTTGTTTTCATGCAGTGTTAGTGGTTCAGCACAGGGTGGGAGGGTCAAGCTCTCCTTTTGGCCACTGCAGTCTTTTTTTTCCCTTCCTGCTCTACATTTTGTCTTTCTATCTGTATTCACTTAATTCCCCTTCTCTCTTCTCTTTGTAAATAGTTCCTACACTAAATCAATCCTTCTTTCCAGTCCTTTTTTTGAGGTGTACCACATAAAAACATTTAATGCTGACATTTAAAATGTAATTGTACAACTTGTGTACCCACTGCATTTGGGACTGGTCATTTGCTCCTTTGAGTTATTTGGCTAGTTCCAGGAGATTAACGCTTCTTTCCCTGACAACCCTTGTTTTTGCAATTATGAGGACCAAACTTTTCTTTTAATGAAGTTTTCTTCCTGAGCCAAGAAACTCATCTTTGGCTGGATTTTCATATGGCTGCCAGTACTCCGCTGTGGTATCTGAGAATCTCCTATTAATCAAGCAGGCATGGCTTTGACATTCCTCTACTAGAGGGGGATTTTCCAGATGCTCTGAGTTGCTTCCAGTTCACTGGAACCTGCTGAGCTTACAGGCTTGTACTTGAACTTGTACGAAACTTGCTGTGTCCTGATTGTTCTGGCACCCTGCTCGTGTGTTAGACTAACTTTTTTAATTTTATTTTTAATATCCTTCAAAGTAGCTAAGTAATCAGCTGAAAGAGGTTTTGCTCCATCTTGTTCTTTTCCTAATCCTATTGCAGATTTTATTACTTGGTGAATCGCCGATGTCCATTTATTACCATTCTGTCTGTCATTTAAGTGCTTTCTCTTTTTTATTCATAAGTATTAATATTAACATTATTACGTGCTGAGGGGTTTCACAGACCCTTGAAAATTACAGACATGGGACTGTTCTGAGGATAGACTGTTAATGAGCTCCTGCCGCTGCATGTTTTCAGTCCTGGAGATCTCCAGGAATCGTAGTTTGACTACACCCATCTGTGCTCTAGACAAGTGTATTCACAAGACTTTGTGGTACTGCTCTGCTGACTATTTTGTGGTTTATTCAGTTTTTGGATCAGAAATACTAGGAAGAAGGCCTTTTTCTTTCCATACTCTCTTGAGCAGAGAGTAGGAGATTCCCAGGAGTGAGCTGATGCCAGGGTTTTGACTTCGATCTACCTGAAGCTAGGAACACTATGCCAGCCCTGCTACTGCCAGTCTGCAAAGGGTCTGCTTGCCAAAGCGAACTCCTAATCGTTCCCAGTTGTTGGCTATTTTGACCTTGTTGTAGTCCCTCACCGTGAAGCACAAAATGTCTTAGCCAGTTACTGGCCCCTTCCCTTTGCTTGCTGATTTGTTAAACCTGACTTCAGTATTAATTTTTTGTTTATGTGGCATTCTCCCTCTCAGCACTTCTGCCTGCATGTCCTTTAAGGAGATGAAGGATGCTGCACAGTCAAAAAGATTGGCAGTTAAGGGCCAATCCTGTGTAGGTTTAGCTCTTCCATGTAAACGATTATTCACAGGTCTTCAAAGATGCTTGGGTCCCTTCTGGAGTCAAAGGGCAGAATAGGCTGCTGTGATAGGAATTCGTAGGCTTATCTGTGCTCCCCAGATGCCTGGGCTGCCTTGTACTTAATGCATTACAGGCAGCAGACTTTCTCCGTGCGATATCTGATTTGAAATGCTTCCGCTGGAAAATGCATTGGGAGCTGTCGCAGAGAAAGCAGGTCAAGGTGGCGAGAAAACAGCAACACAGAATTTGCTCCAGAAGGACAAATAGAGACAAACAGGCTGAGGACGCAAGATGTGAGTGGGCTGGATGGGGCCTCACATCTGCCTCTTCTGGAGGTGAAAGATGAGCTGTGTTTAAGGAGGCAGATCTCTGCCCGATGCGTAGTTTTTCTATAGAGGGAGAGGGACTTGGTGTTTGGGTTTTTTTTTTCGGTGGAGTCACCTCAGAGCAGGAATGTCTTGAGGTGCCTTTCATGCCAAGAAAATCATGTGCCAATTGGCTGGAGAGTGAGGTAGCAAAATTGCTCACTGACGTCTCTTTTTCTCCTTGGTACTTGTTCTCACTACGATCTCCTCTGTAAGGGTCCTGTATTTGAGATGGCAGGCACAGGACTGATGGTGCTTGCTATAGTCAGGAACATTTATGTGCTTTTT
Source organism: Oxyura jamaicensis (assembly GCF_011077185.1). Lineage (NCBI taxonomy): Eukaryota > Metazoa > Chordata > Aves > Anseriformes > Anatidae > Oxyura > Oxyura jamaicensis. The sequence goes on from NC_048898.1 coordinate 22,109,039, forward strand.
CTAATAGAAGTCCTTCTTTCTTCACAGCCACACCAGGGACACTCGGTACCTCAGGTTGGGAGGTGGTGTAAAGTTCAGTGTGAAAGATGGTTGTGAACACCTGTACTGCGTGTATTAGTCTGGTAACTGCAGGTGGAAAATGCTAGGAAGTAGAACAGATTGTGATGGAAAAACAGAATGACTGTGTTGGTTTTGAAATTGTGACAAATGAGTATAATACCTGGGTCATTCCACATTGTAATACCGTTATAGCTCGGGTAGCTGCAGTCTGGCTTGATCAAGCAATCTCAAGGAAAAGGAAAGGGTTTTTTGAGGTCATACTTCAACTGTTGTATGGTCCCTCTGCCCACTCCCTCCTTTCCCCCCCCACCAGCCCACATGGCTTTTTGTTACCAGGTGGGGCTGCAAGGCACTAATCCAAATTGCAGCTCAGGCAGCCTCCATCAGTGACTTGCACAGTCACAAAACGGCACAATTGGATTTAGATGCCCAAAGGTATTCTTACCCTGAGCTATTGACGTCATAGTTTATTCAACTCGTTCTGTTTTCCGTAACTAGCAGCAAAACCATTAGCAGATACAAAGTGCTTTGTTCTTTTTTAGCACTGCTGGCAGTGGGGTTAAGAGTTAAAAGCCTGTTGGCATGTGTGTACTTGATATTTTTAAAATGCTGAGTACCATCAGTGTGAAGTACTACTACAGTAATTCCTCCTAATCTCTTATTTTAATACAGCATGTTGTGAGGGCTCCAGAAATACTTTTAAATGGTGTTGGTATAACGATACTTCACTTCCAAAATGCAATGAGATTTGGGGTAGAAGGTATCAAGCTTGCTAGTGCTGGGTTGTACACAGCAACAGGTATCTGAAACCCAGCTTAAGGGGTCACCAAGGCAAAGCCTTAATTTAAAGTCTTTACATCTTTTCAAATTAGGCAGGGGTGCTGGGTTTCGTGGCCTCATTACTGATATCTACTCATGATTAATGGCTTGAAACAGATTTTATTGTTTAACTCAAAAGAGCTGAGCTGTACCAGGTGAAATTTGAATCCCATTTTTTTTTTTTTTAAGGGATGTAGGATCTCTATAGGATCACAGAATGGTTGAGGCTGTAGGGGACCTCTGGAGACCTACTCCAATGCCCCTGCCAAGCAGGATCACTTAGAGCAGCTTGCACAGGATCTCATCCAGGTGGGTTTTAAATATCTGCAGAGAAGGAGACTCCACAACCTTTCCGGGCAACTTGTTCCAGGGCTGTGTCACCCTCACAATAAAGTAGTATTTTCTCATATTCAGGTGGAACTTCCTCTGTATCTTCGGAAGTTGGCATATTACCAGTTTGCCTGGCTGTTGGGGGTTCTCTGATTTAGATATTTCTCTTTTTTTTCTTTTCTTTTGGTTTCCCACAGAAATTCTCCCCACAATTTGCTAATGCCTCAGACTGCTTTATGCAGTGTGCCAGACTGAATGGGTCTGAAGAGGCTTCAAGGACTGATCAGCTCCGCTGCAAGGAGATTTGAAGCTGGAGGTGAATTTGGGAGCAGTGACTTTGTGCTGTGTAGTGGCTTTTATTAACATGCAGAATGCAATAAACTGTGCGTCATTGGAGTGGGGGAACAAGTGTGGTAGGCCATCAGAGGGACAAAAGAAGGGCTTTGTTTTTTAAAAGGAGATACCTGCTGATGGAGAGATGTAACCATACTCCTAATTCAGTCACAGAAATCTGAACTAAGAAATAGGAGCTGCCCTTCAATTCCCTTCTCTTGCAGGCTCGACATAAATGTTCTCCGGCATCCTGCCCGCTACCACTCATGGCAATCAGCTGCTCTGGGCCTCTCTGTCTGAGGCAGCGTGACCCTGGCTCGCCTTGGCACAAAGGAGTCTTCTTGCCCTTTGTGCATTGCAAATGCTAAGGCACGTCTTGCTTCCTATGATTTTTGTGAGCTGTCCCCTTGGGCAGATCAAGGACTGCATCAAAATGCAGCCTGGTAACAAAATGAGCCCGTTAAACTTTGAAGCAAGACTCGTCTTCAGTTCTCATGGCTTTTTTCACATCCTTGCCTGGCTCTTGCTAGTACCACCAGGACTGGTAAGGGCCTGAAAACTGCTGTAGCTGGGTGACCACTGCATGCTGGGGATTTGTTCTAGAATCTCTGCCTTCCTGAGCCGCTCTTGAAGCTTGCTGTGAAAGGATAAAGTCACTCGGAGCTAGTGATGTTTCTGTGCTGGGCTGCAGAGGCAACAATGGATGTGAGTTACGAACTCAACCTGAATCACAGCTGGAAGTGTGCTGAGCAAGAGCAGGAGGAACAACTTTGCAATAAGCTCCCCGTCCATGTACCAGTGCTTGTCCTGCACCCCCAGTGTATGTTTCACGAAACACTCCCCAGATTCCTGCTAGCCAGTGGTTTTATATGCAGTACTTAACTAAGCCTGGAAAAGGGGCTGTGGGTAGCTAGAGGAGGGGGCTGCAGGTTGTGATCAGAACTCCTTCCTGGCTGTCTCTGTGCTGCCCTGAGAAAACCAGGGGCTGCATTTCTTCCTGTGTGAAAGGGCAGCTGATCTGCAGCCCTTGGGGAGCCAGGCAGTGTGCTGGGAAAGGCTGCTGCGCTCAGTGCCAAGCAGTGTTACGGATTGCCGTCACTGCTAAGCGCCTGTATGGGGCACGGAGAGATCCACCGAGGATTGCAACAGAATGATCAAAACAGTCTGCATTTATAAAGATGAAATTACAACTTTCCACATCTGCGATTAAAGGAGGAGCTGTCAACGGCTGGCTTGTGAGAATCCGCAATTCAATTTGCATTTTGTAAAATTTGAGATTGAGGAGGTTTTTTAATCCCTTGTGAAACCGGGAACAATAGGCACTGGATGTTGCCAGGTGCCTAACGCATATAGATGCCGTGCAGACTTCTCTTTCATCGTTCTCTGTAAAGCTGGATTTATAGCACTGTACTTTGTTACCCTAGTCCCAAGCTCCACCCTAAGCTTCCTTACACTCATCTCTCTGCCAGGGAGTCCTGAAAGGAGGCAGCTATAGCCTGCTGTGTCAGTTACAGCCACATCACCGTCTGTCTTTTGTGGAGTCAGCTTTTCCTCTTGCAAAACGGGACAGGCTTTGTGCAGTGACTGCCGGCCATACTCATTCTGGGGCTTCTGTAGGATAAAACCCCTAAAATAGAATTCAGAGTTTGCTAGTCACCCTTCTCCCTGATAGTATCCTGCTGTAACAGACGATGCTTTTGTATTCTTCCTCTGGATCCTGTAGCTGGAGCTGCAGCTGTTTCCCCAAAGTGACAAATTGGGTCATTGCTCCGATTTCAAAGTGGGAAGCAAATAGAGCTTTGCAGTCTCCCTGCCTCCCAGAGCAGGAGAGTAAATGCTGCTGAGCCAAAAGGTGCCGCACCTGAACAGAGCTCTGCTCAGCTGGAAGATGTGTTCTTTTGGCTTTAACACTTGGCATTTGGATGTTAAGACAGTAAGTTCAAATTGCTTGTCCGCATTAGGGAGCTCAGAGGCAAACCTCTTAATAGAGGAGAAAGAGGCATCTCTGATGTGTGTCACTCTTTCTGTGTTCGTGGGAGATCTGAGGCAGACAGCAGGGTTGCTCAGGGAGCTGAGATGTGTCATTCAAAGACAACAAGCACGGGAAGGATGGATGTCCAGAGATGGCACTGGGGAAGATGGCTCTGAATCAGCCAGGTGCCTGGGGCTATGAATCAATTCCACTGCCGTATTCAGAGGGCGCTTGGATTCCCTTGTGGCTCAGTTAAGGCACAAATAGGCTCCTGGGGAGCAAAGTCTTGCTAACAGCACATGCTGTTTCAGCAGCAGCATCTGCCTCGTTGCTGGTGTGAGCAGGCATATGAAAGGATATTAATGCTTAGCCTTGGGTTTGCTTTCACCCGAGCACCTGTTCATAGGAATTCTTCTTTCGCATTTTCCAAACCATGGATTTTTCCATCAAAAACTACTTGGCAGAAAGAACTGCTAACAGGAAAAGTATATTCCAGCCTCTCAGATAAAAAGCTGATGAAGCTTCAGGTATTTTTTTATTCAGACCATCGTCTGAAAATACCTAGGATTTCTGAAATAAACTGATGCAACCCAACAACCTCCATTTACATTAACATTAACTGTTGTCACAGTGGCATGAGTGTTAATTGTAAAGCAGGAACCTTTTCTCTTCCATGAGAGCATGGGATAGTAGACATTGACCTCTGGCAGTAAGAGTAGTAGTATGGAAATTCTGTGGGTAAATCCTTAACATTTGGAGAATGGGATAGTTTCTTGCAGACTGACATCGAAAAACATTTGTTTTCAGTAGCCCCTGCCATGCCCTAGTCTCCTCCTTGGACACTTTGCCATGAAGTCTTACTGGGTGCAGAACCCACCAAGGGTAATTTGTGCTTAAGGCTTATTTATGCACAAACCCCGTCTTGGTTTCCAAAGTGTATTTTCCTCAGCAATTGTTATTCAGCAGACAGCATCTGTTTTTGAGGTGGATGGAAAGCACGCTAAATGCTGTTGAACTCTTACTCTCAGACTTCCTGACTGCCCTGAAAATGCTGGGTTGGGGCCCTGCTGTACTCTGTCTTATGTGCTGTAGAAGCAGAGAGGTTCTTGTGAGTGCTTCTCCTCCCACTCGTGATGGTGTGAGTGAGCTCCTCTCCCACTAGTGACCAGCTGTACCTCCAGGATGACATCCACTTGCAGTGACGTGATGGCAGAGAAGGATATGGCATCTTTCTGGCAATGTGATTTAGCATCTGGAATTAGGTCAGGAAGCTGGTGTAGTGTGGCTAGCTGGCTTGTTTTGGGGGGCTTTGACTTCAGGAAGGCCTGCCCAATCTTTTGCAGACCAAAGTGAGCCGCTATGCTCATGTTCTGAGCTGTCCTAGAGCTCTCTGAGCACCTCTGACACAGTGAAAAGCCAGATATAATATCATGGTGATACTGTGAACCTGTTTCTCTGGGCAGTGCTGTCAGCTCCACACTGGTTATATTTCTTCAGCAATATCTGTGAAGTGAAAGTACCCACAAAATTTGCAGTTAGAGCAATGGTTTGCTAAGACACCAATCTTTTCATTTAGGTATTGCATTGTCCTTTACAGCCTTCTCCTACTTCTGTCAAAATTAATGTTCCAAACCCAGGATGAAGCAATCATTAGGTGAATATGGAGGTTACATAGAGCCTACCCTTGGATTTCTCTCTGTCAGCAGTCCTTCTTCCAAGTTTTTAAAGGAAGAACGTGCTCAGCTGGCTAGTGACAGAGTCTCCCTCTCCATTCCTCTCCTGCATTAGAAATCTCATAGTTCTCCCCAAAACTTCTCCCCAAACCTAGATACTAGTCTTTGCTCAGCTGTCTCATATAGGTAGCTTACTGGAGTTGGACACCTGTCTAACTCACATGAAATGTTACATGTTGTTGTCACGCTGTCGTGCCAATGAACTTGTAAGTTTATGTAATGGGACGTAACACCAAACATGGGTCTAAAAAAATCTGTAGTTTTTTGTCCATTTCCCTGCTTCAAAAAGGCAGACATGAGCTATGCTATTGACTTCTTTTAGGCTGTGTTTTGTTTGCATTAACTACTTTTTCTGGTATCTTGAAACACCAGGACAGGAGCTGATAGGAGAAATGAGGATTTCCGAGGGAACCAATGTAGTCATGCTGGAACTTTGGCTTCCTGTCTGTCTCTTGTTTCCTGCTTCCAGACTTTTTTGCTGGGGATTTTTGAAGCAGTAGCTAATGCTTCTGAAGCCCAATGATTTGATGGAAGCATCTCACTACAGACTCTTAATTTTTATTTCAGTTATGAGGATGTGCTTTTCTATTTTAAGTGATGGACCTATTTAATTGCAGTACCACCTACAAGCTGCTTTGTAGGTATAGAAAGGAAACTTTGGTCTGTTGCTGAGCTAACACTCCCCTTTTCAGAAGAATAGAAAGAAAGCTTCTGTAATGCCTCATCTCAGCCTTCTTCGCAGACACCTGAGCGTATGACACACTTTTTGCAGGGGAGAATATTAACATGATGTGAACTTAATTTCTCCAGCTGATGACAGTTTCCCACATCATCCAATTCTTGCTGAGCTTTTAGCTCTCAGTGGTGCCCAGAGGGATCATATACCAGGACTGTTTAAGTCTTAAAAGTGCATCTGTCGTTATTTAGTATGTCGATGTTTCAGAACTAGGACTCAGTGCTAGGGCTGGGCAGTTAATGTCATAGAAATCCTCTCAGCATAGAGAAGTCAGTCACTGTACTGGGACTGCTTACCAGCCTGTCCCAATTGCTCATCTGAAGGCAGTTGTTTATTCAAACCAGCAACTTGTGGTCTTGTCTCAGCTGCATTATTAGCTTGAGGCAAAGCCTGGTCCCTTATCCTCACCCATAAGCCCTTCACCTGAATGAAACACAGATGGAGGTAACTGCTCTGTTGGATGACCTGGACTGAAGCCACCATGCTTTTCAGATGTGAGCTCATAACTTGGTATGGCCTTGGCTTACATGTGTCAAGGGGAGCTTTTCCTGTGATGTGTTTGGAAAAGGTCAAGTCAAGATGCTTGAAGAAATATGACTGGTTGGTTCAATCCTGAACTTTTTTTTTTAAAGATAAAAACATTTCAAAAGTCAAATCTGTTTTGGGGAGTGGGAGGATTTTATTTTGATAACGTTCCTCTTTAAAAATGAAAGGAAAATCACCCGCCTGTACTCTCACAGAAAGCCTTGCTTTCCAGCTCTTGACAGGGCTGTGTTTACAAAGTAAATCTGGTTTCAGGAATACTCTCCTCATTGCCAGTAATCCTACACGGTTGTGCCCAGGTGTTTGCAAACTGCCGATTCTTCTGCTCCCTTTCTTCTTACAGAGACAGGAACAGCTGCTGCAGGAATTTTCTGAAGTGTCTAAGATCACACCTATCCTTTGTTAGTTGCTGTTGGAAAAAGGTGATCAGGCCATTACGGTGCTGTGCAGAGGCTGTAAGGCCTTCTGGGGGAGTGCTGAGTGGCATTTCAGACCCCAGGCTTCTCTTACTCTGTATAGCTCCTACTGTTTGTTCCCTTCCCTCTGGGTATTGAATTGTTGTTCTAGCAACATTATTTGGCCTGGGTTTTATTCTGCCTTTGTTTCTTCTGTGGGGGGCTGTATGCCCTCATGCTGCTGACAGCACATGCGTTTGAGAGGATTCCTTTACATATGCCTCTTTTGAAAAGGAGGGAATCGTAAAATGCCAACATGTGACGATAGAATATAAAGTAGGTCACTTTATTTCCCTTTTTTCCCCTCAGTTCTGCAGCTCTTGTGATCTTTGAATTCTGAGTATCAAACAGTTTTTGGAGACTGTGAGAGTTCAGCCGGCTCCTAAAGTCTTGATAGTCATCTTGGGATTGGGCCTTAGCAGACCACTAGAGACATCCTCTTTCTTCTTAGCCTTTGTGTGCCTTGGATACCCTGTTAATTAGTGCCCTTGACGTGTTTCAGAGAGATGAGAAGGAAGAACTGTGACAGCTTTCCTAACGCACAACCATCTCTTGCTGCTACAATGCTGCATCCTGTGGTTGCTGCCAGGCCTGCCCTCCTGTTCTCCCTGAGCTGATTGTAGCTGGCAGTTGTCATCTAGAAGCAGTAAATCAAGTGAACAGCTCTACTTATTACCATTTATAAAAATGCACCAAACAGAAGCCCTAGGCACAGTCACAAGTCAGTCCTTAAAACAGCATATGGAAATGAGCATTCCCTGAGTAAGGCCTGCTCAGGCCACAGTAGCTTTACATCAAAGGCCAACACCATAAAGTACCTGAATTTTTCAACCAATAAACTTGCTTAGCTTTATTCATACAGATGAGGATGGCAGAAGCGCTGGGGTTAAATTTTAGCACTGTTTCGGTGAAATTCCCCTTGTGAGTGATTCTCAGAACTGTGAGATCAGGAGCCCATTAAATGCAGAGGTGTGCCCCCCTTCAGCTTCTGTGCCTTGCTTCTCAGCAGGGTAAGTGTGGCACCAAGTGTTCTTTGTTAACCCAAGGTGGGAATGGACCTGATGGTTTTTCTCACCTTAGAAGTGTGTTACCGTGTGACCAAATGTGTGCAATCTCCAGTTCTTGTAGGGCTTTTCTGCCATGTGAGATGGAGACACAGCAATCTGCTCCAAAGCTTCCATCCAACCTGCCTCCTGGTGATGTTGAATTCCTGAGTGGGCTGCTCAACAAATGTGCCTGGTTAGTTAGGAAAAGTCACACACTTCTGTGTATTAGTATTAGGTGCTGTTTCTTAATTTGCTAAGCAAGCATGAAATCCTCTTTAAATATAGTCAAAAGTTCAGATGTGAGAATAATATCAAGAGGGCAATGCAGCATCAATTTGGGAGGAGCAGGATTTAATATTCCCATTAAACAAAAATAGTTGTGCAAATAAAACTACAAGCTGATGCAGTACAAATTAGTGGTTTTAAAACCTGGCGAAAAAGCAGCTGAGTTATTAATCTCTGAACTGAAGCCCTTAAGTCCTTTTAAGCGAGTGACTTCTGCTCATCATCTAATCCCTTTGAAACATGGAAAACAGTCCCAGAGTTGTTCTCTGCTGTGTAGTAAGAGGAAATTAACCAGTGAGCAAAATAAATTGATTGATTGGCAACAATAAGGAGCTGTGTATGCACTGTATCTAATTGCTTTTTTTATATCATCTTCCTCTAACTTCTTGGAAGACACAGGTTTATGAGTTGCATATGCAAAAATATGCTGGAAAAAACCTCACAGAGGCTTTGAACCTTCAGTTTCAAAGATCATTGTGTGCATTGCCTTATATTGCTTTGGACAGTCTCTAATGGGGATGTTGCTCAGCCAAGCTGAATTTTATGCAGTGGAAATTCAAGCTGAAATTGAACACACCTCAGAATCACGGAGTAAATCAAATCTCATTTCCTCGCTTGCAGAGAACGTGGGCTGTGTGGGCTTTCTTCCTCCTCCTCCTTCTCAGCAATTTTTATCCTGCCAGGTCAGAGCTACCTTTTCCTTATGAGAAATTCCAAGCGAGTGGCTTCCCTGAGCCTTATTCAAAAACCCATCAGAGCTAATAGCTTTGAAAACGTTTGATGTCCAAGAGGCTCTTGGGAGCACTAAATCCTCACACAGGGATTTTTAGGCTGTAGAACAATGGCGTCCTCCAAGCACTGCAGAAATTACCGTGGAGATGATATTTCCCTTATAGATCTATAGGAACTTATCCAGGAATATGGTAAAAGAAATTTAGAGAGAAAGTGGAAGTCTTGGTGATCAACTCCTTGCCCTCACAAAAGAGTAGCATTACTTTTGGCTAAGCCTTCAGTAGTGCTGTACAAATACATCCCATCTCTACAGCCAGCAGGTTCAGTTGAGAGCAGTGACAGCAAGGGGTACATGCTTTTTGATTCAGAGGGCAGGCATTGTGGACAGGTAGTTCTGCAGCTTGCTGCTCTGTGTACCAATTAGCTCAGCTTGAAGCTTCAGCAGCAAAAGGTGCTTTGGAAAAGATACATAAGTTTTGTTCTCATTCTTTGGAGAGAGTGGGTCCAGTGCCAGCACAAGTCACCTTTCCCTTATACATCAATGACGGGCGTACAGCCAACACAATAATCTTATCTGGTCTATTAGCAATAAACCTCTCCTTTTGTCTCACGTCCTTTCTGTCCATCCAGCATCTAAACCTCTGTGGAGATAGCACGGTCACTCTCGTAGAGGTAAGAGGCGTCTTTTCAGCCTCATGTCAGCAAAAAATTCTGAAGAAAACTCTGAATTCAATGTCCTCTGTGGTGTTTTGGGGTGCTTGCTGCGAGTGTCTGAATTGCGAGAAAGCTGGTGAATTGGTAGGTTTGATTTAAAGAACAAATGTTGTAGGGATAAACGCTAAGTTCACAGGCACACAAGCCCTTTTTGTCCTCCAAATATCTTTGGATTGCAAGATGCCACTTTGCTGTGGCAGGAATCCTTTTTGAGAGACATAGCAGTTATCTTGAGCCCTTATTGCTTCTGCTAGGTATAAGGAGAAATGACTAGAAGTAACAGGGAGTCAGCAACTTTTGGTGCCTTTGTGTTTATTTCAAAGAGTGCACACAGGCTTCTTTCCCTGAGAAGGACAGTAACAAGCAGCAGACGTTTCATTTTTGAGAAAACTCTGGCCTGTTTTCCATGTATGGTCCATGCCCAAGTCTCTGCTCCCCCTCAAATTCATCTTGCTGACAGCTATCTTACACATCTTAATTTCAGTCAAGAAGAATCTCAGCCCACTACTTTTAGCATTTTATATGCCCTTGCAAGTGATGGTCTTAGGTAGTAACCTCTGTATTTCCAGCTGTCTCACTAACCATTCAAATGCTCCTTCCAAATTAGCTTAGCAATCAACTTTAAGTAGCTCTGTGATTCTTCTGTTATTATTTTTTATAGGCAAAAGACCTTGTCTATGGTGGCCATGAATGCTTCCAAGCATAAACAAGCTCATTTCGTTTCAGCTCTGGTCATTGCCCGGATGGAATTTAAAATTCCAGCAGCACAAAAGGGGATAATTTAACAAATTAAAATATCATCAAGCTTTTCTCTTTCAGCATGTCATATGAGAAATTATTTGGTTCTCTTATTTCTATCGTCATCAGAAACTTTTCCCTTCGTTTTCTCCTAGCTGTGCAACACAGATTAGAGTAGGATCCAAGAGTGTATCTGGGACTGGTGAGGAGTGACTTGATTGGGATAGACTTGAGCCTGTCTCCTTTGTAGGAATATCATCGCTGTCATAATTCATAAACATTTAAGTGGCAAAGCTGCAATCTCAGTTTCTAGGGGACAGTCAAGAGGTCTGTTCTTCCCTGCCTTCTCAGTTATTCCTGATGTCAGCATTGTACCTGCTCATTCAGCACTCTCAGTGTTTGTATACTTAAGACACTTCCGAGTTGCACATCTGAATGCCTTAATTCTGAAATAGGTGCCTTTGAATGAGGAACTGTGGACTGTGGTGCAGTTTAGGTAGTCTGCACTGAGACTGTCTTAAACCAATTTTGGAATTGCAGCCTTAGAACACACGTTTTGCAACTGAAGTTCCCTTTTCACTACAGGATTTTTTGTTTATAAGGATCATCCAGCAGCTTATAGCTGTCTGTTTCAACTCCAGATTTGCAAACGCCTTAATAGCTAAAACTTCCCTACAGGTTGAGTCGCATGCAAACTTCCAAGCACTGCCCACCTTGCCTTATTAGCTAGCTCCCCTGGCATACTGCTACTACAGCTTTAGTCCCTAGAGGCAAAGCAGCTATTTGCAGCTAACCAATTGACTGTAATTCTCCTGTTTCTTTTGGGCAATATGTTTAGAAAGAATTTTTGCAGATTGAATTTATAAGGCTCCTAGAGCCTTTAAGCTGTAGGGAAGTCTGCTAGATATTGCCATGCAGGAAAGGGCTCTGGGAATCTCTGGGATAAGTCTGAAAATGTTGGCTCAAGGCTCAACAGTCATCAGGAAGGCAAACAGAGGATTAGAAGTTACTAGAGAGAACAAAAATTAGGCAGGAGTACTGTGTTGTCACTGTATAAGCCTGATAACCCATGTTTTAAACCTTGTATATAGATTCAAGCACCCTTATTTCAGGAAAAAAAATATTGTAGAACTGCAAAATAGTACAAATAATCGAAGAGTTACTTGGTCATCTGATTTCTTGGCTCTCCAGACTTCTAGCTTGCATTTAAAAGTTCTGGTTTTCCCTGTCTTAATGGACTTGAGTTCATTTTCCTTCTGTGGTCAGTTAAGCAGGTGAGTTCTATTTTTCTTCTTCCTTGACATTCTCACTGCATCTCCTCAGACCACTGAATCGTGTTTTATCACTTTTATTGTGCAGTTAAAAGCTAGCCTTCTGTTGTCAATAATTGCTTAAATTTAAGCAGGAGCTATGGAACAGATCTTTCTGAGCTCTGCCCCTCCAAATAGCTACCTTCCTGCCCTAGTCCTAGCAGGGTTTTTCTCTGGAATGTCCTTGTGTTGTTCGTAGTTGCCTAGTTGCTTTAAATATACAGCATATGCTTGGTTTGTGGCCTTTTTTTTTTTTTTTTTTTTTTTTTTTTTAGCATATTGCTATTTAACTTTTCTGCTTCCTTTAAGTTTATTCATGTTGCACAAAGTGTGCAAGATTCAGATAATATAAAAGATAAAAGCCATGAGCTAGGTTAGCACCTACTTTTTCTCAGCAAGTGTCAGGCCCTGGGCTATGCTAGTAGCATTCAGAGAGGTTTCTCTCTGTTATTACTCTAAGAAGCAGAAAAAAAATAAGTGTGGTAAGCTGCATAACTTTTTGGAGAGTCTGTGTTCTCCTTTCATTCATCTTGATCTTCAAGTCAGGCTCCTATTGAGCTTTTTTCGAAGCCTGTAATCAGTATATCCTGTAGAAGTCAGTGGTGGCTGCATGAGGAGCTTGTGCTCTCTTGCATCCTTTTCTGATTCTTGTGAACCTGGAACAGGTGACGGTAGTGCCAGAAACCTCCCACAACTGTAGACCTTTGATTAACCAGAATGAATCTCCCAGCTGTTTACCCTCGGGCACAAGTAGATTTTGGTTTCTTTCAACCTGGAGCAGTCCACTTGCTTTTTTCTCTTGAATGGCAAGGGTGTTTTTAGAATACCCTGTTCTAATTAGTTCTCTAGAAAGCCTCATTTCTGAGCCAGTTTTCTTCTGCGAAATCTTAATTTCTTTATTAAAAATTAGTTTCCTCATCATCTTCTTTGCCTGGTGTACACCACATATGCTGTTAGCACCTGATTGAAGTAATCTGAACCCAAAGCTGTGTATTTTGCTTTCAAAATTTGCCAGGATGCTTTCTGCTTGCTGTCCCTAGAAATATATATATATTTTCTGATCTTTTCTTAAAATCATCAGCTGCTGTTTTTCAGGTTCTTGTAGCTGTCTTTGATTTCTGTAACAGCTTCATGTGTCCTAGCTTCTCAGTTCAATTGGAACAGCAGCTCACAACTTACATCCTTAGAAACTGCTTTAAACTTTCATCTTGTTTTGGGCACCAGGGTTACTGGTCTTATTTGGTCAGTCAACTGCTGTGCTGGAGAGCTGCTGCTGACTGTTTTCTGTGTTCAGGGAGACAAGATCTTCCTCTAAAGAGAGGATTGCACCAACAAATGTGCACAAATCAGAGCGTTCATTTGCAGAATGCTGGCAGCCAGTTTGGTTGAACAGGTAGCATGCACAGTGAGCGTAAGGATGCTCTTCCTCTTCTCTTACGTGTTGGTGACAGCCGTTGATTTATTGCTGTGCTAGAATGCAGCTGCTAGATAAATGCTTCCCTCTGAACAGCCCATCACATTTCAGCACTTAAGTTAATTGTAAGCACAATGGGGAAATAAAAAAATTAACGGTCCGGTCGGTAGCTATCTGCAGGGCGTTTTGAGCCTTGGCAGAATGGCAAGTGCTCTTACATACCTAGCAGTGAGAAATGTTTTCATAAATGCCACCAGCTGGAGGTAAGGGTTCGCAACTCCAAAACGGGCTGCAGCTCCAAAATAGCAAATCTATCTATCTCAGGGTTTTATGCTCCTGCCATCATCCTGTCTGCTGCCTGCCTTCCTAACAAAATTTCTAACAACAGGCAAGCTTAGTGGGCCTCTTCCAGTTCCTGGCAGATCTCACCATCTAGGTCTAAAAGTCTGCTCTGAAGGGTGTTTATTTTATTAATTTATAATTTTTAATGTAATTGTGTTCATGATCTTTGACTTTTTTCCCTGTGTGAGCTTTGGAAATGCCAGCATTGTGCATGGATGTTCATTCATGTACAAGACCTTGGCATGGGGACTTCATTGCACATTTACAGCTTCCTCTTGGTGGAGCTAGATAATGCTTTGGCTTCAGTAGCAGTGAGGTCAGGTCCTCCACAAATTGTTGTCTGACACTGTTTAATGATGGGAGAAGACTCACTGATCCAATCAGTCTGGAAATCACACGGCATTCAGAAATATCCCAATAGAGCTGAACACGTTTAGGCTTCTAACAGGTTGTGATTTGAAGATATTTCTGGAGTAAATTGTCCCAAAACAGGATGTAATTTCTGCTAGCAGAGTTCGAAGAATGGCAGTTGTTTCTGGGAGAGCCTCACTTATCCTTAGAGGAGGATATATATAATAGATATAATAAGGGTATAAAGTATATATAGGCGCTCCTATAACGTGTCTAGACCTCTTGTGTCGTACAGCCCAGCATTGCTGATGTGTCCTGCATCAGTGCAGTTATGGTTCCTACCTCAGAGGGGAGGTTTGCCCTTAGTTACTATCACTTAATCTTTTGGGTTAGTTGGATTTTTTGATATTTTTTAAACTGTTGGAAAAGCCCACATTCCAGGAATTTTTCCTGCCCTCGGGTTAGACAAGCTGCTTCTTCCTTCCCTGAGAGTGACAGCTGTGTGAGCTGCTGGGGGCTGTGCTGGCTGTACGCTCTCAGCCAGCAGCAGGAGGTGGCTGTGGGTCCTTCACCTGCATGTAGTACAGGCAGCAGGTGCTTGAGGTAGGGGATCTGGGGCACTGGAGCAGGAATGACAGCATGTTGCATGTCTTGCACATGTAGCATGCCTATATATCCTTGCATCTCATGCCCAGATCTTTGTTTTTCCCACTGTGTTCACCAGATCCACTCTGCATCCTGTGCATTTGTGGATGTGTGCTGTATAGGGCATACCTGAGGTATCTGAATTGTTAGACTGTCACAGCAACCTCCTCCTCCTCTTCCTCCTACCATTCATGAATGTGGAATTATTACCCATGGCTTGATCAGCTTGGAGGCAAAGGGTGGTGCTGAAGCACCAGCACTGCATTTAGCTCCAGGACAGCTGCAGAGGTAAGGTAGGGCTGGGTCAGACCAAAGCTCTGTGCTGCTGCTTGTCCCACGATGGGCGCTGGGAGCTGCTTCCAGCGCACCTCTGTGCATCCTCCTAGGGGATCCTCCCTGTGAGCCTGGCTCCTGCAGACGGTGCGGGAGGAAGAGGAGAAGGAGGTGATTGTGGCAGGGGTGCGGGCAGAGTCTGGTGGGAAATGCGGCAGCTGTGTGTGTGTGTTTTTAGTTAACTTCTAATTATTTAGTTACGTGCTTTGTCTTTGGAGCTTCTGGGGATTAATTCCAGCAGAGATTCCAGCCTGCATCAGCAACTTTTCAGTTGCTCTGTGAGAAGTGTGATGCCATTTGGAACAAAAAAAAAATCATTTTCCATATTAATTAGAAGATACTACTGTAAAATTTATGTCAATTATCTGGCACTTTATTATGGAGAGGCAATAGCCTCTTTGTAGTCCAGGTGGCAGCAGCCGTTTCATTACAGTGAGAAATGTTGCTATGCAGTTGAATTCACTAGGAGAAGCACTCAGGGACCATGAGCTGCTTGTGCAGATCAGTAGGGGGGGAAGATTTGTACTAAACCTGGAGTAAGCAATCCACTTTGAGGACTCTAGCATAAAATACACATTCCTATTCCCTTTTTCTGGAAAAGGAAATCCCAAATGACTCTTTATTATAGCCTTCTTCCTGTGAGCTGAAGGGACAAACTGCTGGGTTTGCTCGTGGTATTTTTGGTCTTTGCCTGAGTTTTGGAGGTGGGATTGCCATAATTCCCTCAGGTGGCGGGGTGCCCATAACATCCTAGACAGGAGGCACCTGTGAGTGTCCCCATGCTGTGTCCACTGGGGTTGCGAGCACGTATCCATCCCATAGACTGGCTGCTCCCTCTTCCAGCCTGGGACAGCTGCGACACACACCTGGCTTCTCCATCCTGTGAAGACTTGTTAGCCTGATCTGGAGAGCCTCCCTAAGCCCCACCCTTGTAAGCCCCAAGGCTTTGAGCATGGATATGGGGGGAGAATGTTTTAACCTGGGATTTTTTTTTGGCCTTTTGCTTAACGCGAGATCAATCAGTTGATTCTTTTCCAGCTGCCTTTGTGCCACGGGAGCTAATGACCATTTGCAGGCTGGAGAGGCTCTAGTGAGGTGCTGGCACTGCTGACTGATTGCATTCTTATCCTCTCCTACTCTGATTAGCAAGACTGTGCAGAAACCTTGCTTTCTTCTTGCTTCTGGTTTTCCTGTTTTTCTCTCATTACTTGTGCACGCTTCCCAGAATCAACACGCTGCCAGGTTTGTTGCTGGGTGGCACAAATTGGTGGCGTTCTCTGATGTTATGTTGTAAAGTCGGTACAGCTGTGGGTGAGGAAAGGTTCTGCAGGTTAAAAAAATACTGATTAGTGAACTGTGCTGTGGCTGCCAGAGAGACAGGCCCCAGTTCTGTGTGATGCCCATTAGATTCCACTGCTGGGGCAGTTCTCCCTCTGGCTTTGCTGCTAACTGGGGCTGTGTTCTCCCAGTCAGGCACTGCTGTGCACCATCCTGTGCTTTCCCTGGGAAAGGCTATTCCAGGCCTGGTCTCCTCTGGGACAGTGCAGCAGGTCTGTTCTTGTTGAGCATCGGAGGAACAGCGCTGGTGCAGTGAGGAAGGGGTCTATGCGTAGATAACAGTACAGCAAAGCATGGTCTGTTTTGAAAATGGAAAATGTCAGGGCAGGGGCAATTGGTGCTGGGGGGAATGGGTTCCAGTGCTCGTGGCCAAGATGCTCTGATTCTTCAGGGGCTGTCCATCTAGATTGCAAGGAAGCAGTAAGCTGGTGGATGCAGCAAAGTAAGGAGCCAACAACTCTGTAAAATAAATCATCCTGTTCCTGTGGGTGCAGCCATATGGCATGGGCGGGATCCTGCAGACAGCTGAGCCCTGTATCAGCCCCTCCAATGGAAGCCAGCCCCAAGATTCCTGCTGCGTTACCCGGGGGGGTGCCTCTTGTTACAAGTCGGTTGTGACAGTCACTGGGGAGAGACGGGACATGGCAGGTACAGATGCAGGAGGATGCTGAAATCCTCTGAGTGCTGCAGAAAGCTCTGCCTGTTCAGAGCAGCTCCTGCAAGGCTGGGACATATGCAAAGATGGGGGCCTGAATTGCTAGCTTTTGTCTGGAATTCCTGTAAAGCACTCAGTGAGCGAGCTGTGGGGCACTGGGTTAATCTGACGGCAAATTATCTTTAAATTACAGTGGTGCAGCTCCACTGACTTCTGGTTTGTTGCATTGGAGTAAATGAGAGAATGCAGCTTCTGGGGCTGATACAGGTAGCTGCAGGAAAGGAATTCAGCAGCCATCATTTATCTTGCATTGCACCGTATCTGAGTCGCTCACTTCTGTCATACTGCTTTTTTGTAGGCTATCTTAGAGGATCAGTCTTAAAAGAAGATTTAGCTTGTGACTGCTTATTTTTTTCCTTTGTGAAGATGCAGTAAAGCATTTAAAAATAAAAATAAAAAAATTGCCCTGCATGTTCATCCTTGCTATCTGAGGGATGTCATGTCTTATCTTCCCTGTTGCTTGCTAAGAAACTCCTTGGAAGTCACCTACAGTCCATTTTCCTCTCTACTTGCCTGACACTTGAGGTGGTGTTCTCTCAGCTGCCTGTGAAATTTTAAAACCAGATGTCCATTTAAGATCCACCTGGAAGAGACCAGCTAAAAGTCGCTTCCTTTTTCAGTTCTTTGTATTTCACTATGTTGGGAATGATGTCTTCTGGTCTTCCATGGAGACTTCTGGGAAAAGCAGCTTGGACAGGGTCTGGAAAAAGAAATGATTCAGTCTCACAGTTAAATTATCCCAGGTCTTTTTTATCTGACAGATAAAGCTCTAACGTACAAGAGCATCCCTGCAGTAGTTTTCCTGAGCAGAAGTCAAAAAAGGTGTATAAAGGGCGAAGGATGAGAATATTGTGTTACGTGGAGGATGTGCGTATTTGTCATCTGGGTAGAAAGCTGATGCCTTTCAAACCTTCATGTTAGATGCTCTTAATACCTTCTTGCTGCTCTTTAACCTCCCCTCTGTCTCGCAGCTGCATCTTAAAGAGCAGATGAAATTGTCTCAAGGATGGCAGGTCCTAATCTCAGTAACAGTTCCTATCCATTATGGAATATGAAGTTAAATGATCTGTGAGTGGGTTTATCTCAGATCCCACATAGCATTTTTTTTTCAGCACCAGCAAGAAAGGGAAATTATTAGGCAGTGAAGAAAAGCTGTTTATTTTTAACTCACCCTTTCTTTTTAAGTTTTATTTCATAATTAAAAGAGATGAGGAGTGGAAGCCAATGAATGTACGCAGCTAAAGGGGTAAGCTGATCTCAAGTTTACAGAGATCACGATAAGAAGTGGGTAGCACAACCAGGGACTTTGGGGCCCTGTCCTCCTTCGCCACCCTCCTCCTAGAGCATCAAATGGAGCTGTTAGCTGCCTTGGAGGTGGCACAGGAGGGCTGGTTTACAGGGTGCAGCTTACAGAGCTCACCGCTGCCCTCAGTGTTTACTACTGCTCAGCAGGGTTTGAGGAGGTCCCTGCTGAGTGCCTGAAGAGAACTACAAAGAACTAGCAAGGAGGAAAGCAGCTGCTTTGTGGAGAAGCGTGTACATCTGTTGTCTGGGCACGCTGCGTGGCGGGTGTGTGTTGGTAGGGGATGCATGCAGACCTGGGGATAGCTGGGGTAAACGCCCTGAATTACTGCTGGAGAAGCCTGTTGTACTCCTCGCCTTTCAAACAGGGTTTCTCCCCTGCATTTTACTAATCTTGGTCAACTTGGCTCCCTTGGGTTGACAGGAGGACAGCCCTCTGATCCACGCAAGCTGCCAGAAGGTGTGTTGTGCTATCAATCTCCATCTCCAGTGGATACTTGCACCCTGGAGTAAATCCTATACCAAACCTTTCTTCCTTCGTTGCTCTTGGCTCTGCGCTGCTTCTCACAAGTTCTGCAGGCAGGAATAAGAGGGCCGGGCTGAATGTGGAGATGGCTGTTACTGCAGGGAGTTATTCCTCTCTGCCAGCGGAGCTGACAAACAAAATTAGGAAATGAGTCCTCCCGGAGAGGAGGCTGCGTGCTCTTGCAGCAGCAGGACACTGACAGGCTGTTCTTAAATAACCTTGCAAAATACTGATTCCTATCCCTAGCTTGCCTCTGCAATGCCAGAGGACAGCTGAGCTGCACAAAGAGGCTGCCATGGGACCATCTCACCAGGTAACCACTTCTGGGGCCCTTTTTTATGCTCAGTCCTCGTTTGGGTGATGCTCTGTGTTTTCTGCCTTAGTGGGACCCCGGCACTAGCCTGCTTCAAGGTGTTTACATGAGTGTCCATTTGTGTAAAAGTGCTACAGGCAAAGTTTTGGGGAAATAAATCACGGAAAAGCATTTTAAGGAATTCCAAGCAAGCCTAGGATTCTAGAGTAAGAGATAGGGGGATACAATTCAGTCCTGTAAAGGGCAGGAGCTGTCAGCTGCCTAAAAAGACAATTGAGGGTAGTGTTTGTACTGTTGGGAGGACAAGAGAAGATTGAGTTCCTTCTTGCACTCGTCACTGTTTGCTGTATTGCATCCTCTGCAATGCTTTTCTTAGGATCTCTCCTGAGTCAGGGATGTTTTGGGACAGGGACTCTTCTTTTGCGCCTTATGCCCTGTGTTGTGCTTCTGGCTGAGGCTTTTCACGAGTGTAAGCTGCTGCAATGCAAACTTCCGATGTTGTTATTCTGCCTGTGCTTCTGTTTAGCTCTGAGATCAAGCGGTAACAGCCTAGGAAAGAGGTTCGTGTGTTTAAGAGAATTGTTTCAAGCATATGTTTTGCCCAGGAGTACCGAGCTATATGGTTCCTGGTAGGGAGATTATTGTCACTTACTTACAAATGCTTTGAGGAATGAATTTGTCCATGCAGTGCTTTGGAGTTATAAAGCAGTGTGGGAGTCCCTCTTGGTGCTCCCTAGTTAGGAAAATGAATAGTTCAATAGGACAGAGACACGTAACTGTGAATTTACAAGTAGAGCCCAGTGCTGGGAGCAGATTAAGGCGTTAATGTGAGCTGGAGCGCTTTGGTTGCAGCAAAGCCAGACAATAAGAAAGCATCTCCTGGGCAGGGAGACTTGGATTTGTGTCTCTACTTGTTTCTAATGCCAGAGCCTGTAACAGGCTTAGATAGACACCTTAGTGTCTATCAGAAGTTTGTTCCTTTTAGGAGAGAAGTGCAGTGCTCTGTGTGGAGGCTGACCTGAGCAGCTGTGGAAGCTGACATTTAAGCAGGTTGTGAATTGTAATTAGCAAGCCAGGAGGGTGGTGGGCTGGCAAAATTTGCACTGTTGTGACCTAGAGGTCAGGCAAACCCATGTTTATATAGTGCCTACTGTGTTATGTTTGGTTGCATGCTCAGTAATTAGCTGCTTAATTTAATGAGATCATGTCTACTTCTCCTGGTGACGTAATTGTGTTTGGGCAACTGCTGCTGTCGTAGTTACGGGCTCATCCGCTGTTATGAATGGAGAAATTCTTTAAATTCCAGGACTGTTCCTTACTGGCATTAGGAATGTTTTCATGCCCACCTCCTTGTTGTTATTCATGTACCAAATATCGGCTGTTAAAGCCGTGCATGTTGCAAAAACAGGTGCCAGAGCTGTGCTCTGTCACAGCCTTGTTCCTCCAATGCTAAGGCAGCTGTGGATGCTGACTCCTCTTCTGTCTTTGGCAGGTGTTGGAAGTGGTACGGTCCAACTATGACACGCTGACCCTGAAACTGCAGGATGGGCTGGATCAGTACGAGCGCTATTCGGAGCAGCATAAAGAGGCTGCATTCTTCAAAGAGCTGGTAAGCTGCCTTGACTCTGCAGAACCAACAGCCCTGTTCCACAGCTTTTGTTTATGGCCTGGGCAGTGGCGTTCGGAGTATAGCTGAGCAGCCTAGTTACTCCACTGGACTGCCTCCAAAGATGGGGCAGGAATAGAACCTGAACAGATGCTGCATGTCTGGAGTTGGTCTGAAACCTCCCTGGAGCTTCCTGCCCTGCAGTGTATGGTTGGGGAGGAACCGCCAGACTGCTCAGGCCAGTAAATAGTCAAATAGTCTCTGTCCCTTCCTTCTGCTGTGCTTTCTGGTGGTAAGTGTGCATGGTGGAAAAGTTGATTGCTCCCACCTTGGGTTTATCACAAAGAGCAAGTAAGTCTTTTCACTGTTGTTAGCCCACAAACTATGGGGCTGAGCAGAATGTGATGCTGGTCAGACACCTGCCTGCATATGGCTTTCCTCTGTCATTCACAACATAGGGTTCCCAGGCAACGAAAGCAAAGGCATTCTCTAGGAATGTCCCCTCCTGCCAGAGGAGAGGACTAATGGTAGGAAGAAACACAAAAAAAAATAATGCAGCAGAGACAAAACTGTGCCCATATAGTGTGGGTTGGTAGTTGTGTTCTTCAGCAAGCCAGTTTGCTCACCCTGCTCCAGAGAGCTGCATCGTAGCTGTTGGGTCAGGGCAATTTCTTGTCCAATGGCTGCATCACCAGGGAGACAGTGTTTCTGTAGTGGCTGGTATCTCGGAGGAGAGCCTGCTTTTTCCTCACTGTTGAATCAACCTCGGTGCTCAACAAAAGGAGAGGCCTCTGACTGGCAGCTTTTTTTTTTTTTTAACCAGTTTGAGAACCGATTCTCTCTTCCAGCTCTGTCCTTGCTGATTGATGAGTAACTGATGCCTGCCCACTCCATCACGAGCCTGGATGAGTTTGGGAAGGTTACACCTCCTTCTGTCTACTCTGCTCCAGAGCAGGCATGCCTGAATTGCTTTTGATTCCTTCCACAGCATACTTTTTAACCTTTTAATGTTTTTTAGGTCATTGCAGTGCTACTATTAGGTAGGATATGGGCAAAAATCATTTCTGACCACTTCATGTTTTTCTTTGCTCCTTTGTGCCTGTTCTTGTCTCCTGCCCTGCTATTTGATACCGTGTCTGGAATACACACAAAGAAATTTGATGATAGCCTCCCTGTGACACAGGCTTCTTCCACTATTGTACTCCAGAAATAAGACGCATTCATGTTTCTGTTGTCATCTGTTCTGTCCCATGGGCTCCTGCCCTCAGCCAGCTTCTCCTTCCCCAGCCTCGTGGCTGCATGACTGATTCGCTTCCTGCATGTCCCACTTTCCATTTGGCCTGGCAGAAACTCAGGCTGATCATGCCGATTGATTAAAATGACATTCTCGGTCCTAAGATCATCACAGCTACAATCTAAAATTACTTTCTTTCTAGCCTCTATTTTTTTTCCAATACCTGTGATTCCTCCAAATTTTGTATCATTTAAGAATCAGTTTAGTGTCATAATCCAGTCCCGCCTTCTGAAAATCGCTGGTCCAGGTACCCCTGGGACCTTCGCAAGAGCATAGGAAAGCCTGAATAATTACCATCTAAACATGCAGATCGACCCAGTTGTGAAACTGTCTAATCCACACTTCTCGAGATGCCCTGAGAATTGGGACCCTATTAAATGTTTTTTTACTCACAGCTACAGAAAATCCCCTGCAATCCATTCAGCCATTCCCTCAGCACAGAGGGAAACCAACCTGATCTGTTACGGTTTGTCTTCGGCAGGCCCAGCTAGCCTCCTGTCCTCCACGCTGGTTTTCCTCTAGGTGCACAGAAACTGATGGCTTCATTAATTGTTCTAACAGCTCGTCAAAAAGGCCCTGGTCTGCCCTATCCTTCCCCATGTTCTCTTCAAAGTAGGTAATAGGCTCCCTTTTTGCTAGGCATCCGTGTCTTTACTTGAGCTTTTGCTGCTGGTCTGATGTGGGGTAATATCCCTGTACCCAGAGCATTGTACTTAACTGCTGAGAGCTGCAGGATTTCGTGGAGGGGGCAGAGTGAAATTGTTTCGGGAGCTCTGCCAGAGGAGCAGGGCTGATGGGGAGCTAGAGGTTTCCTCTATGGTTTCCAAACTCATCCAGGCCCCGTCAGGTCTTCCTGAACAGGGTCTGTTTGCGAACAATTCTTTCCAGATTCTGCCTGGTTTTCTAATCCCTGCCTCTGAGATTGCATTAAAGCAAATCCTTCTCGGTAGGGAATGACATGCAGGAGCCATTTTCCTTTTCAGCCTTCTTTTCATCTCTCTTTGCTCCCATTAAATGGGTGAGCAGAAACTTCCCCAAGCCATTCTCTTGGCTCCTTTATGCTTAGCAGTCTTGTTCTCGCTCCTTTGACGTGCTTGGCTAATGCACTGCTTCACTTCTCTGGCTCTGCCTCTGCACTGCTCTTTCTTGCTAATCCCAAAGAAAAATCTTGCTTTCTTCTCCCATTCCCTTTTCAAAGACGCTTTCAAAGGCCTGCAATACTGCAGCCACATTGTGCTGGAAGGTGATGTGCAGAGTGTTTTTATCAATTGGGCTTTCTGGCCTGTAGTGCTGCCTTTGAGAAGACCTAAAGGGAGGAAGTTAGGAAGTTTTCTAACACTTTTTTTTCAGTTTCTTTGAAACCTCGAGGATGTCATTCGAGGTCTATGCTGCTTTGGTAGAATGAATGGTGTGGATGTGAAGGAATATGTGGAAAGAGATTCAGCATCTTTCCAAAGCACTCTGTCTGCAGTTAGGTTTCAGCAGAGTCTCAAAATAGTCTGATTAGGGATTGATTTCTGCAGGGGAAATTACACTAATTTGACTTTTAATTAGATATAGTAGTCAGTGTAAACCTCCTCCCATTGTACAAATCTCTTAAGAGCTGTTCGTTGATTGGAAACCGGTTTAATTGGTGGGGCTTGCTACAAAATAGGAGTATCTGTACAGTGTTACACCAGTCGAGCTGTAATGACACAAAACTGGAACTGAATTATGTTTTACTCCCATAGTTAATGCCCCCGATTCATTCATCCTTTCCTTTGCTCCTTGTTCTCCAGGTGATGCACTTCGTGCATTTCCAATTTCTTTGAAGTCTATGGGATAAATATGATCCAAGCTGCTAATGGGGAGAAAACAGATTTAAAAGCTCTTCAGCGTGCTCTGTACAGAAGCAGGAGAGGACACGTGCTCTGCCTTTATTTCCTTGCAGCATAAATGTTAAACTCTGGGTTTACTTTCTGAGGCTTGTACAAGCCTCTCTGAAGAGTTCTGGTAGCTTGCATGCTGGCAGCCATGCCCAAGCTGCCTGCTGCACCAGGAGCTGGGAAGACTCCTGGGGTGTAGCCTCGCAAGTAGAGCAGCTCAGCCAGACTGCGGGAAGTGTCAGAAGTTTCTCCTTCTACAGGCAGACACCTCCCTGTGTCACTGTCTGCTCTTCCAGCCCCAGAAGAGAAATGAGCTTCAGCTCCCTGTGCTGAGGATAACTCAATTTAACTCTCATTTGAGCTATTCTTACCTTTTGAGCTGGTCAGCTCAGAGCTGCTTGCTATCCTGGAGAAAAAAAAAATGCTGGCCAGAGATGTACAGAAGTGTCAGGATCATCTTGTGTTGTTATGCACACTCCTCTCCCAAACTTGTGTTCAAGCAGATCAAAGTCCACCT
Source organism: Oxyura jamaicensis (assembly GCF_011077185.1). Classification (NCBI taxonomy): domain Eukaryota; kingdom Metazoa; phylum Chordata; class Aves; order Anseriformes; family Anatidae; genus Oxyura; species Oxyura jamaicensis. Next base: position 22,133,406 of record NC_048898.1, read on the forward strand.
ACACCACTCTTGACCAAAGTTTGTAAGCTCCTCTTGAAACCCAGAGCTATCATTAAGTGAAAACAGCTCCACGCTGGCCCAAGCTAATCTGTTTCATAGCTTCCCAACCTGCAGGGTTAAAAGAATTTCCTCTTTTCCAGTGTATATCTTTTGCCTTAAATTAAGCTGAGCATTTCTTGCCCCATCCCTGGGGAGTGGGATAAATATTACTCACTGTTCTCTTCCTGACCTCATTTTACATACTGGCGAGTGTTTGCTCTGTTCCCCCTAAACCTCCTCTTTGCAAATTAAACAGGCTTAATTTCTTGTGCTCTGCCCCATAGCTACAATTTCTGCTAAGCCTTGTGCTCTCATCGTTTGTCACTGCAGCTTCCCTTTCTGAGCTTGTGGAGACTGTTGCCTTACCCATCTTAGAGACCTCTGTATGCATGTACAAATTGAGTGGGACCAGATCCTATGAGCAGGGCTCCCATTTCCTGGTGGGGAGACCGCCCAGTGCAGACCTGTCTTCTGGAGACCTAGATCTTAAATAAGCCATCTTTAAGTCCCGACACCGTTGCTAGGGTCAGTGCAATGGGTTTTACTGGGTTTGATTTCACAGCTTTCCCTTTTAACCTTCTGTGTTTTGATTTGTTTCCCACCCTTTAACACATTCAGCCTTTTGGGGAGCTTTCTGCCCTTCCCTCCAGGGCAGCAGGTGGGACCTGGGTATAAACACCGCCAGCTTCTCTTCCAGCCCCCAGTGTTTGGATTCCTCATTCTACTTTTATTTAATTCAACCCCAGTGCTTTTAAAAAACAAAAAACACCAACCAGGTCATCAACAACCTTGTTATCACAGGCTCTGGGTCTCTGGGAACTGTAATCCTGTTGTTTGGATGAGCTTGTGTCAGTTTTGCTCCCTGTCACTGCTGCACAGGCGCTGCCACAAACAATGTTTGACTCTGTTTTCTCATGGCTGAGTGAAGCTGAGACTGAGCCCAGGCTGGGGCTGGCACCTTCGGCCAGCAAGTCTGCAGGCACGCAGCAGGAAGGGAAGCTGCTCTGCCATGGGTCTGCCCACCTCTTCCTCGCAGGCTGCGTGGGTGACCACAAGTCGGACATCATTAAGGGATAATGACGCTTCTTCAGCGACAGCCCGTGATCCAACTTTGAGGGTAGGGCACTCAGCACAGAATACAGACAGCTGGCTCCAAACTGATGGTTTTCTGCCAGCTTGAGCTGTAATTTGTGTTTACAGCACAGTAGCATGTCCTCTCTCCTCTCCTTGACTCCGTATCTTTGGCTGTATGGGTTCTGGAGCAGGACAAGCCATGGCACTGCAGCCATCCAGGGGAATGCTGGCTGGCACTCACAGAAAACGCTCTTCCAGCTGCAGCCTGGAAGTGCTTGCTTTCCCTGTACTTTGCCCAAGAACAGGGAATACATCAGGTCTTAGCTCATGCATGCAAGCAGAGCATCCTCTCCCATCCCTGTCTGACGTGGAATTTACTCTCCTTCCTTGGACATCACTTTAAACCCTCTTGTCATCCCAGAAATCAGCTGATCCTCAGGGATTTCTTGCCAAGGTGGAGACTCAGTAGAGAACTTCTCAGAATTATACCAGCATGCAGAACAGTTTCATGCTGAGCACAGAGGTCAACAGTGTCAGCATTGCTGTACCCACCGGGAGCCAAGACAAGTCCCTCGGCTAAACCGTCTTGTTTTGTCTCTGTCAGGTGCGGTCCATCAGCATCAACGTGAGGAAGAACCTTGCTTTCAACACGCTGAGCCAGGAGCTCCTGCTGAAGGAATTCTCTACGATCTCCTGAAGCAGGGGAGCAACAGCTGCGCAGGGCTGACCAGAGATGGGCCTGTCTCGCGGGGACACCGTGGGTCCACGGCTGATCGCCCCTCGCCTTTCACCTGCAGAACAGACTGCATTTTTTCCAGGGGAGAGCCTTGCTGCTGTGTGTTTGATCCCAAAGGCATGTGTTTCAATAGGACTGTGGCTGAGAGAGGTGATTGGCATGTGGAGGAGGAGGAGGAAGCAATTCTGTAAGGCGCCATGGGGATGGGCAGCTGTTTCTGTCACGTAGTGATTCCCTCTGCAGCCTCAGGGAAAATGCACTGGAAACCTTCGTAGCAGAGGTGGGGAGAGCTCACAACCAAAGTAATAAAATGGGTCCAGCTGTGTGAGGCAGCTCTGGGTTGAGGTTGTTGTCTGTTCCACAGGAAAGCTCTGACCCCAGGCAAGGGCTGCCCTTTTCGAGTAGCCTGGATCAACCCTCCCCTCCTCCTTGTAGGTCAAATCCATTGCCATCCCACTGGGAGTTTAGGGAGGATATAAACCAGGTTCCCAAGAGAGCATATCCTGATCACTGATGGTTTCAGATGTCAGAAAGTGTTGTTTGAATCAAGCCATCAAATTACTGGAGGAGAAATTTTGCCTCCAAGCTCAGCTTATCAGTCCAGCTTGTTGGTCCGGCCTGAGCCAGTATGCAAGGGTATGTGTCATCGTAGTGAACCATCTGCAACAGGAGACCACCTCTGCTTGGGGTCACCCTTGCTCATCTCATCTCTGCTGTTTCCAAGGTTGAGGGACATTTTGACGTATTTCACTTCCTTGGGGCAGAGGACAGGCTGACTCCCACCCACACTCACTCCCCTCGTTGCCCATCAGAGACTGCATTGTGACAATCTTCCTCTTCCTCACTGGAATGTCTGCCTTGCACATTTGCAAGTGCCTGGTGGTCTTCATGAGCTAACAAGTCCCCAGTTTTTCCCCTCGTGTAGCTTGCAGGTACTGCAGTTAAAAAGAGGAGTGGTTACTTCACTTTCTAGCTTGTCCTGTCTTCACTGAGTGACTCACCACAGACTTCCTAAGGAAGAGCTGCGGGATGATGCTCCGGGGTCACAGGGAGACCTTTCTGCTCAAGAGCCAGCGTTTCAGAGGTGCCCGTGTCAGATGGAGCCGTGTCAGGCTGCCAACTCAGGAACATGCAGCACAAACACCTTCTCCCTGCTCATGCATTTTCAGCTCCCGGCAGTGTATGGTAGGACATGGTATGACTTAGTGGGTTGAACTAGAGAAGTTATGTACATCCCAGATCCACTTTTTTCCCCTAAAAAACATGAAAGAAAAGAAAAGTGCCTAGTCCTGCTCATAGCCTCATAGGTCGGAGTAGCGTGAGTGGTATCCTGCTCATTCCCTGCCAGTTTTAGGCAATGTTTGTTCATGCCAACGCGTGCTAATTAGTTTGTTTCATCTTTACCTGCCATGAGCATGGGAAACTGAAAGCTGTGTCCCTGGCTGCCCACTGGTCGCAGAACCAGAGGAAGAACGTTTTCCTGGCTTCTCCCAGAGGAGGACATTTTGCCCCAGCACAGATCGTTTGGCTTTTATCAGCTAAGGCAGACGTTTATGCACTTTCCTGCCAGGTGAGTGCGTGTCAGAGGGATGGTGCCTGGGAGAAGCAGGCACTGTGAAATCACTCTGCTCAAGAACAGATCCAGGCATGTGGGAGGTGGCTGTTTCTCCAGTGGCAAATGAGTAGGAATAGTTGCAGTACACGGCACCGTAGTATGTAGTGTGTTTGAGAAGCGCTTGCTTAGACCATCTCCTCTCCAAGGGGTAAACTTCCTCCCCAAGGGGGCTCCAGTTCCTCCAGTACAGCCCCAGCATAGCTGCTGATGGAGTATCGAGTCAACCAGCTCGAGGTAGGACTCGGAGTCCCGTGCCTCCTTTGCTCTGATCTCGTCTGGACTGAGACTAGATGGGCAACTGAGAGCCGGGGACGAGCCTGGCTCTGCCTCTGCAGCCTTGGGGATTCTCAGCTTTTCGTTCTGGGCTCAGCTGCACAAGGACTCGTCTCCCCGCGGTGCTCCCTTGCTGGGATGAACTGGCACACCCGGGCTGTGACTGGGAGCAGCTCCTTGGGTCGGCTGAGCTGGGGCAGGCTGCCACACACATCCTCTTGTCACGCTGTCACCAAACGAAGCACTGTAAATGGATGTACATACAGATCTAGAGCTCAATAAATAGCAGAGCCCTGCCTGTCCAGCGTGTGCAGCGTCCGTCCTTCACCGAGGGGAGAGTCGGGTAGTTACGTGGGATGGCCCTGTCCGCGTTTGTGGGCATGGTGGCAGCTTGAGGGGCTGCTTGTGGGGCCTCTCAGCAGTGCCTCCTCCTTGTTCCAGGCTGCAGGTGTCTGGCAGCCAGAAGCCAGCACTCAGCAGCCTCCTCCAAGCCCCTGTTGCTGCCGTTAAGGAAAACGTAAGGCTGAGAGCCCGTGGGTGTGAGGGAGGAATGCAGGGACCTACCTGTGCACAGTGTGATGTTCTCTGCTGCTGGAGTCAGCAAACTCCTGCTCACAGGTTTTGTAACAGATTTGCATGTTTTGGTAATCATCGTAATACTGCTTGTCTTTTGAGGCCAGCTTGAACTGAGTGGAAAGTCGTTTAACTCCAGCATTCAGCCTCAAGACGTGGATACTGACCCCAAACTTTCCTGTATCTGAGTGTGTTTTATTACATCTAATTCATAACCCAGTCTATTATTGGAAGAGCTGTTTCTGAGGCTTGTGGAGTGGGGGGAGAAATCAGATTCCTGCCTTTAAATTAGGCAGCCGCTGCAGGGAGACAAATATTTTACAAAATAATGACCAAATTCTGGAGGAGAAAAATTGAGTTTGAGCTCAACTTCGGAGGGAGTTATTAAAAATTGATTTGCAAGTGCCACTGTGATTTTTGGGATCAACTCCTCTTCCGTAGCTCTTAAAAGCCCTGTTTTTCAGCCAAAGTGAGAGAGAGGCAGCTGTCAGGATGCCAGGTGTCCCCAGTCCTTGGTGGGTTGTTCGAGGAGGCACCTTAGGCTCAGGATGCTCAGTGGGAGGCTGCTGGGGGTGTCAGCTGCTTGGCTGTGGTCTGCAGGTAAGGTTTCCAGCTGGCTCTTGGCACCTGCAAGCAGCTCTCCGTCTGGGTGTCTGCACTGATACCTCGTGGGCATTTATCCTCATCTCCTGCCTCCTGGGCAGTCACGCACGTCCTCTTGTCACACCGTCACCAAACCAAGCACTGTAAGCGGGCAGGGTAAGCTGGACTCTTCCCCCAGAACTTGCAGTGGGAACTCACTAATGCCTTTGCTGACATTTTCAGGGGGTAAGCAGCCGCCAAAGTAAATCATGAATGGCAACCAGGGCCAGGAGGCTGGGGAAGGGCTGTTACGAAGCCCGTGGGACCTGGCCTTCCCTGCGGCTCTGGGAGCCCTTCGTGCTGGTCAGAGCTTGCCGTAGGGGAGCTCACGAGGACACGGGGCAAGCATGTGGATGGCCCCAAGCAATTGGGAGGGGGAGTATCACTACATACTTGCTTCACTTCTTTTTAACGAATCTTTAGGCTACCTTTGGCAGGTGCTTTGGGCTGTGGACCTAGATGCATCACACGTGATGCAGGACCTGCAGCTCCTGCCCAGCTGACCTCCTGCTTCCTCTCACCTCCACAGCCCCTGGCACCACAGTGTGACCCCAAGGGACAAACATCAGGTCCTGGCCCTGTGGGAGCAGCCCCTGTGGCCCCTCACCATGCTCCTCTCACCTAACTTGGCTGCTGGAGCCCGGGCCGGGCCCTGCTCTGCGGCCTCTGCTCTGCCGTGCCGTCCCTCCAGGGCTAATTGAATCATGTGGCTGGAAATTGAATTCAATTGAAAAGATTAAATGAGCCAGGCTTTGCCGCTTGCTGCAGCGCAGCTCCAAGCCTTGCCAGCCTGCTGCCAGAGGCTGGGAGCTCCCGGGAGTCCCGCGGGGGCATGGAGGGGATAGGGAGGCTGCGGGGTGACGGACACCCCTGGGGCTGGGCTCTCCTCCAGCTCTGCTGTGCCAGATGAGCTCTCCCCTCTTCCCCTGCCACATGCAGCCTTGCCAAGTCCCAGGGCCCACAGGTCACCCTGCTGCAGCCACGCACAGGTTGGGTTTTTGCTTGTTTCCTTTCTGAAGCAATTAGTGACTAATTAACCGGAGCCCCCCCAGCTCCAGGGTTCAGCCAGGGCCCTTGTGGCGGTGTGTGGGGGCGAGGGCGCTCCGGTGACCCGTGGCTGTGCCCTGCTCAGCAGTGACCCTCGCTCCTTGCTGGCAGCCAGGGCAGGGCTGGCGAGGATGCAGAGCGCGATGCGCAGCCCTTTCCCCCTCCTGCATGCCCACGTTTCTCATGCCTGCTGCTTTGCATGTTACAGATGAGGCTCCCTCTCTCCTGCAGTATTCCTGCCTGCGAGGCTCCCCCAGCAGCTTGCAGGCGTCTGTTTATCCTCAAGATCCGCAGCTGAAATTCCCCCCGGATCCGAGCCTCGCAGCAGCACAAGGTGCTGCCCCTGGAGCCGGGCAGCTTCACAGGGCTGCAAGTTTCCTCTGCTCCATCTGTGCCCCAGGTAATTCCCTGGGGGGCACCAGGTACCTGTGCAGGAGGCAAAGCTGGCTGAAGGAGCTTCCCTTTCTGCCCTTTGCTCCTGGTGCTTCTGGCAGGGGAGCGGAGCTGCCCCTCGCTGCTGAGCATAAGCTGCAGCCCAGGGGCACCCGGTGACTGCAGCTGAAATAAGATTGATGGCACGTGCTGGGAGCACGGCCTGAGGACGGCTATCAGTGGCCGTGGCTTTAAAATACTGTTAACAGGGGATAAATCCCCATGATTTAGAGCACTCAGCAATTACAGCTCTGTTTGAAATTTCCTAAAGATAGGCTCAGACTCTGAGTCCTGCTCCCTGCTTTCCAATATAATTAATAGGACTGGAGATACGCAATTAGGCAATGCCAAGGCTGGGAGGGCGGATCGATGCCTTGTGGTTACCTAATCAAGTGTTAAATTACGTCTTTCCTTGGCCCCCTGCACCGGCCTGGGCTGCGAGGGGATGGGTGCTGCCAGCTCCTGCCGTACACACACTCATCTTTTAAATCCCCTACACCCCCTGCCCTTTGTGCTGCACGGGCGGCTCCTGCAGGACCCCTGGATCCGGCCACCACCCGGGTGCTGACAAAACCCACCTGTCCTCCTTGTTCCCCAATCCTGGAGGTTGCAGGTTGGCTCCTGCCCACCCGGAGCTGCTGGGTGCTGCAGTGGTGGACGGAGCCAGCAGGGCTGTGTCGGGCACGCAAGCGTCGTTGGGAGCCCCAGGCACTGCTCTGGTGATTTTCCTGATTTTTGTATCTGCGAGATGTCCACAAAGGATGCTCTCTGCCTGACTTTGGTGCTGTGTCCGGCCCTGGCCAGATGTGTTTGCACAGCCACAGCAGGGCCCCTGCCTGCACCCAGCGGGGACAGACTGGCTCCTGCAGCGGTCTGGGGGCTGCTCTCCTCCTGAACGCACAGATCCCCGCTCCCCATCCCACCCCGTGGTACCCACCGAGCCTCCCGCCTTTCCCCCCTCTCCCCAGCCTGGCAAAGCATCTCACGCTCGCCTGCAGGAGCACTTAGCTGGGATAAAAATAGCCACGTTCGCCTCCCGACGGACCGGGGATGGCAGAAGGTGAAAACTTCCCCGTGCGGCTCCGCTGGGCCTGGCACAGCCGCAGCAGGACGGACCCCAGGGTGCTGGGGGCGAGGTGGGAGAGGCAGGGTGAACCCCCCCAGCCCTCCTCAGGAGACGGCCAGTCCCCGGGGGCTGCCGGTGGAAGTGGCTGGGGATGTGATGGAGCAGGGAGCAGCGGGCAAAGATGGATGAGCCAGGGGGTGTGGGGGTCCCCGGGGGTCCCCGGGGTGGCCGGGGTCCTGCCCCCCCTTGGCTCAGCAGAGGGGCATTGGCAGGGCTGTCCCAGGAGCTTCTTCCTCTCCAGCCAGGCTGCTGCACGCCGGCTCCGTGGCTGGGCCGTGGGGAGGGAACGTGTTTCCCCAGCCCTTCTCCGAGCATTTCTCTGCTGCGTTTTCTTCGCTAAATGGCTCTTATTTTTAGATCCAGGCAGTTGCTAAGCATCGCTGCCTCGCTAAGGCGGCTTCTTTCATGGCTTGACACCAAAGCACGCTGACAACACGCCGCCGCGTGAGCGCCGGCCCTCCCTCCTCGCTGCTCCGGATTCCCTTTCTGCCCTGCGGCTCCCGTGGGCCAGCAGGGCTGGCACGGGTGCAGGGAGCGGGATGGGATGGGATGGGATGGGATGGGATGGGATGGGATGGGGTGCCCTGCCTGCCCCCAGCCCCTGCTCCCCTCCATCTCCCCGTGCTTCCTCCCCGGGATGAAGGATGCCAAAAGCTTGCAGCCCCAAAAATGTACCCAAGCTCTGTGGCACGGTGCGAGCACGGGCAGGGCGGTGCCATGGGGGCTTGCAGCACAGTCTGCGTCTCCCCGATCCCCATCGTGCGCAGATGGCAGCAGATCACTGGGGGCAGCAGTGGCACCGCCGGCGCCCAGCACCAGATGTGGCCGTGGGGCTGCGAGCCCCGCTCCTGGCAGCACCCAGCCCCTGGAAGGCACCTGCCCCCCCCCCATGTGCTGCACCTGCACCCCTTTCTGTGGGGCTGAAAGGGGGATCCCTGCTGTGACCGTGCGTGGGAAACTCGTGCTGGGGTTGGGGCGGTGTGGGGGGGGGTGCTCCCTCCTTTGGGTGCAAACAGCAGGACTTGGGGTGCCCTCGTTGAGCCTTTGCTGCAATTTGGCTGCTGCACAGCTCCTCTGTCTCTAACCAGTTCCCAGCCCACTTCCTCCCCCATACAGCAGCCTGGGCTTCGCCTTCCTGGGGAGGGGGTGAAGACCCCCCTGGGGGTCCCAAGAAGCGGGGTTTGGGGTGCCCTCACCTCCCTGCAGTGGGGGCCTGTGCTCCTCCTGCTACCCTGCGCCTTTGCCATCCTGGTCCCCCTCTCCATCCATATCCTCATCCCTTTTTCCATCCCAATCCCTCCTGGTCCCCTTCTCCACCCCTGGCCCCTTCCCCATCCCCACCCGGTCCCCGACCCCCAGAGCCCCCCCAGAGCCCCCAGCCATCCAGCTTTATCCCTCAGCTCAGCCCAGCAGCTCTCCCCTTCCCTCTCCCCCCCCACCCCCCAGGGCACAGCTCACCGGCCGAGACGCGACCCCCCTACACCCCCCCGTGCCCCTCTCCAGCCCCGGGCCGTGCCTCAGTTTCCCCGCGGCGGCGGGGCCGGGCCGGCGGCTCCCGGGAGGAGGCGGGGAAGGACGGGAGGGAGGGGGCGGCCGTGCCCAGCCCCGGCGGCGGCGGCGCGCTCCTGCGAGCCGTGCCGAGCCGTGCCGTGCCGAGCCGAGCTCCCGGCTCCGCTGGCCCCTTCCCGCAGCCGCCGGGAGCGGCGGGGCGGGGGGAGGCGGCGGCGGCGGCGGCGGCGGCCCCGGGGGGGTCCCCCCCTGCCCGGCGGCGGAGCCCGTGCGCCCCGTCGCGGATCCCCCCCGACCCCAGCCAAGAAGATGCGGAGCAAAGGC